>NC_133654.1:208758907-208872134 GCF_009905375.1 Apium graveolens
TCTACCAACCATATGAAGAAACCAACAACAACAACCAAGACAACAATAACCAGAATGCAAATCCAGATCCCATAGACCCAAATATAGCCCAGATTATTCAGATCTTGTCCCAACAAACAGTCCATCTGACTCAAAAACAACAGAGGCAGACCAATCCTCAGGTAACCTTTAAGACTTTTCAGGCGGTGAACAACCAGAATTTAAAGGTTCTGTAGATCCTGTTGAGGCCAGAGTTTGGTTGAAGGAAACTGAGAAGGCCTTTACTTTAGGTAAGGTGAGAGAGGAACAAAAAACTGAGTTTGCGAGTTACTACCTGAAGAATGAAGCCACCTATTGGTGGGAAACTATTAAGACATTGGAAGGTACAAATGATATTGCGTGGGATAGATTCAAAAAGTTGTTCTTAGAGAAGTATTTTCCTCAATTTTTCAAGATCAAATGGAACTGAAGTTTCTGGAGTTAAAACAAGGGAATATATTAGTGGCAGATTATGAAAGTAAGTTTGAGGAATTATCTAGGTATGTACCATCATATGTGGAAACTGATAGGAAGAAAACAAAGAGGTTCTAACAAGGTCTTAAGCTATGGATCTGAGGAAGGGTGCCCATATTTGAATTGGATACGTATGCAAGAGTGGTTCAGAAAGCTATGATTGTGGAGACGGAGAGTGAAATGTCACAGAAGGAGAAGGACAGTAAGAAGAGGAAGTTTAAGGGAAGTGAAGGACAGTCCCAAACAGGGAAGTTTTCAAATTTTAATCAGAGGAAAGGAAAGTTTCATCCCAGAAGGAATTTTAATTTCAAAAGACAGAATGTAGGCGACGGAGGACAAGGCAACCGTCCAACCCCTGGGAACCAGCCAACCCAGCAGATGCCAGTTTTACCAAACTGCCAGGTATGCGGAAAGAAACATGGGGGAGTTTGAAACAAGCTGAATGTAGTCTACTATAGATGCAACCAGGGGGCACTATTCAAGGGATTTCCATAATCAACCAGCCAGAGAGCTAGCAAATAAGGATCAGACTACCAGGAATCAGGCGGGCAAGGTCCCAGCAAATGGGTTTACATGTTTCAAGTGTGGAAAGCCAGGACACATAGAAAGGGATTGCAAAATACCAGTTCCAGTCAATAATGCGCTGAGAATCATGGGAGATACTCCAACAGTGAATGAACCTCCTAGAGCTAGAGTTTATGACATGTCTGTGAAGGATGTTATTATGAACACTGATGTTGTGGCAAGTACGCTTACTGTGAATTCTTTATGTGCTAAAGTGTAGTAAATTTGGGAGCAACTCGATCATTTATTTCTCAAGATTTTGTTGATAAGTTGAATTGTCTTGTTGAATTGTTAAAAGAGATTATGACTGTATAATTAGCAAATTGAGAGCGTGTATCTGTTAACCAAGTGTGTACGAACTGTCAGATTGAGATTTCTGGCAATAAGTTTGGTGCTGACTTGATACCATTTAAGTTAGGAGAATTTGATGTTATTTTAGGAATGGACTGGCTATCTAAGCATGATGCTCAGATATAATGTCATAATAGAAGGTAATCTTGAAGACGCCAGATGAGAAAGTGGTGACGTTTAGAGGTCAGAAGCAAACGAAGAAGTTCGTAACGATGATTCAAGTTAAGAAGTTACTGCTAAAAGGGTGTGAGCATTTCATTGCTTATGCGATAGATAGAAATCAGGAGCCAATAAAAGTTGAAGATATTCCGGTAGTAAATGAATTTCCAAACGTGTTCCTAGACGAATTACCAGGACTTCCTCCAAATAGAGAAATTGAGTTTCCGATCTACTTAGCACCTGGAACGGAACCGGTATCTAAGGCCCAGTACAGAATGGCGCACGTGGAAATGAAGGAGTTGGCAAAGAAATTGCAAGAGTTATTGGAAAAAGGAGTGATTAGACCCAGTGTATCCCCATGCGGTGCACCAGTACTGTTTGTTAAGAAGAAGGACGGAAGCATGAGGTTATACATCGACTATCGAGAACTCAATAATCTTACTATCAAGAACAAGTATCCATTACCTCGAATCGACGATTTATTTGATCAACTGAAAGGAGCCAAGTATTTCTCTAAGATTGATCTGAGATCTGGATATCACCAGTTGAATATTAAACCTGAAGACGTACCAAAGACAACTTTCAGAACAAGGTACGGTCATTATGAATTCTTAGAGTTAAATCTTCGAAAGATCTGAAAGTATTCTCAAATATTTAAAATAAGTCGAGATAAATTCATCGACGATCTTAAAGTATTCATATGGTTCTCTGAAATCCAGGAGTATTTTTAAAAGTAGGTCTTATGATTTTTAAATCATATTAAATAATTAATTAAATAATTAATAATTATATAATAATTATTAAATAATTAGACCTTGAATGATTATATTTTTTAAAAATATTTGAAATAATATTTCCCAACTAATTTATATTTAAATAATTAAAGTAATCTTTAATAATATACTTAATCAGGTTTGAAATAAATAATTATTGGAGAATATTTCTCCTATATTGAATGAATAACTTGAAATAATTTTTGTTGTTGGAAATCGTTTTAAATATATTCGAGGTATTTAATACTTCACAAGTGGACACCGAGTCCCTTTGGGATAAAACAAGTACGGACTTTTGATCGTCCAAAACATCTCCGGATGATTCCGGGTTTATACTTTATATAAACTGACCAAATCTCGGTCTTACAACTTTTACATCACGCTCTACTATAACGTTAATATTCTTAAATAAAACATCTCCAGAATATTTCCGGGTTTTCATCAAATTATACTGACCAATCCCCGGTCTAAATTATACTCTTCATATATACAACGCTACTCTCTAGTGTTATCGATTGAAATTCGGTAATCTTCATATACCAAAATCACTAACATATCATATAATATTATATATCACAATTAGTAAATATTGTAATACAACATCATGTATATATAACATTTATTTGAAAACAACCACAACATAACAGTTTTAAAATTTAGGGTTTCAAAACTTGCCTGGAGTCCAAGATACATTTTCCGACTTCCTCTCGTTCCTGGTTTTCTAATCAACAAACATCATAATCTTAATCAGTATTCCTACTCTCATCATCAACTTATATTTCTAATAAGTTTAATACTTCATAATTTTCATTATTCGACCGACTTAAAATAAGTATCACTCCTTGGTCGAAACGGACAGTCAAAGTGGTCTTCTAGATTTGACTTTACCGAATATTACTATTACGCAACTCGCACTCTATCATTTTTAATAAATTGTAATATTAATATTTTAATACGAAAACACCTCGAGGAGCTTCTTGAGTGCTTTTAATATTTATCCTAAAAGTTTCATTTTGATAAATGAATTTAATTAGGTGAAATGCATTTCAAAAGTTCAGTCAACTACGGAGTTTTATAATTCAAACCGCTTTCACTAAAATATTGATATCTCTCAAACCGTTAAATCAATTGATGCACCATTTTCGTGTGCGCGATCTAGACAAAATTTAGAAATCATCAATTAAAAATAGTTTTCTGGTAACAGTGGTGAAAATCCCGAAGTGGGAGTTTCCTAACAGGGGGTTGTTTTTGACGTTCGTACTCCGCGCGACCTCGGTTCCGACATTTTTATAAAATTGAAAAATCAACATTTTTACTTGAATTTTTTTATGGCAGTTAAAAACCTCTATTTCTTACTCTCTGTAAAAATTTCATAATTTTTAAATATTTTTAAGTTGATCACTGATATTTACAAAATTCGTAATTTGTAGCAGTTTTGTTGCGTAAATCACTTTTACTAAAACAGTCATAACTTTTGATGCATAAATCGGAATCAAGCGATTCAACCACCTAAACGATCCTTATAAAATGTTCTATCATAATAAAGTGTTAATTTTTAAGAAACTACAGTTTATATATTCGGGAACTTCTGCAGAAACTTAAGTTGAGTTTTGTTCTTTTTAACGAAGTTACGATTACAATTCGAGTTTCGTTTACGTCTTAAATCATTATACCACCATCAACAATCATCAAATCATCATATCAACACTAACTAATCTCAAGAACATCATTTTATTGAGGCAAAAATCGTCAACCTGTGAAAGGCATATGTCATAGCCTACTCGTTTATTCGAGTATTTAACTCAACTCAAATAAGAATGTAATAAGTAAATAGTGGATCAAGCATCAGAGAGATCTCACAAAGTAACATCTGTCAAAGAATAAAGAAACATTGTTCATCTGCAGACTTGAAGATTCACTGGAAGAAGTTCAAGAATTTGATCATGCCTCAGTGATATAAATCAAGATCGTGGATTTAATCAAGTGACAGAGATCTCGTCAAGGTATCATTTATTACAAGGATTCAATCAGAACAACAAAGTCAAGACATGAAGAAACGTCACGAAAGTTAGTCACTCATGAACCAGACAGTACATCGAGTGTCAGCATTGAAGTGACGGAATTGATTCATAAGTCTCAGAGACTTTCAGAAGATTGTCAGAAGAATGGATGCTGCTCAGGGATAGTATTAATTCACTATTAATTAATTAAGTCATATAATTTAATTAAGAGAATAAATTAAATCTGCAAGGATTAATTTATTGATTAATTGAATTAAATTGATTAATTAATTTAGAATTAATAATGAGGATTTTCAGAATGTTAATTGATTAAAATCTGTGATAATTCTAAAAAGACAACTGATTGTACTAGTATGACAATCGGTATGACAATTGATAGTCATACCGAATGTCTTGCTAATTCAGTTGATTGTATTGATAGAATTTTCAATTAGATTAAAATCAATTAATGTATTCAGAAAAACAATTTCAATTGTACTACTATGACAATCGGTATGACAATCAATAGTCATACCGAAAGTCTTGCTAGTTCATTTTAATTGTCTTCCTAGCTCTAATAGATTGTCTCACCGAAAGTCTTTCAAGCTCAAATAGATTGTCACACCAGTTCAACAACTTCGGCTGTGATTGATTAAAAGAAAGCAGAAGACAATATCAACTATAACTCAGCAAAAACAGAGAAGCACATACAGAACAAGAAAACACAGCAGAAAACAAAAGAAAATATTTCATCATTCATCTGCTTATTCAAGATCAAATATTCTAGTTTGTTAATGTTAAATCCAAACCACTAGAATTACTTATCTTGTTCTTGTATATCAATCTAGCGGATTAAAATCCCTAGAACTTAATCTCAAATCGCTTTTAGCATTTGATCTTTTAATTACAAAAATAGAAAAAGTTCATGTCGAATTTATTCTAAATTTGTAATAATTGATTTAAGATTAATCCCTTGTAATCGATACCGTAGTTGTAACACCTTTCAAGTTTAATAAAAGTTTTATTTAACTTGAATTTTGTTTCACAATTTTATTCCGCATTTTATTCGACGAAACGGTATTGTTTGCATTCAACCCCCCCTTCTACAAACAAATTGGGACCTAACAATTGGTATCAGAGCCTTCTGATTAACGTACAAATCAAGATCCTAGACTTTTGTGTTTCTTTCACTTCTTGAATTTTTATTCACTCAAAAATTCATAATGACTACACAAAAAGTTGGAACCGTTAAAATTCCACTTTTCGATAAAGAAAATTATGTGATGTGGAAGAAGAAGATGCTACTGTTTTTACAGGTTGCTAATCCCAAATATTTGCAAGTGTTGAAGAAGGGTCCAAAAATTCCTATGGTTATTGAACCAGAGGTAATAGAGAATGATGTGGTGATCACCAAAGCGAGAACTTATGTGAAGGATCCGGAGGACTTCTCTCCTGCTGAAATAGAAGAAGCTTCCCTGGATGCTAGCCTTCAATTAATCTTAGTAGATTCCCTTAATCCCCTGATGAACAGACATGTGATGAATTGTAAAGATTCTAAACATATCTGGGAAACTATTGAGATTATTAATGAAGGCACAGAGGAAGTTAGGGAGAACAAACTAGAAATCCTAACCTCTGAGTATGAATACTTTAAATCCAATCCAGGAGAAGGAATCACTGAAGTGTTTGAGAGGTACAATGCATTGATCAACAACCTGAACATTAATGGTAAATACTATTCCATCAGGGAGGTCAATAAAAAGTTCCTTTTAACACTGCCAACTCATCTCGAACATAGAATCACTGCCATAAGAGAAGCAAGAGATCTGAGTGAGATTTCTTTGGAAAGGCTATATGGTGTGTTAAAGACTTATGAGTTGGAGCAGATTCAGCAGAAGGAAGTTTACGGGAAAGGAAGAGTGGTCAGCACGTCTACTGCTCTGGTAGCTGATGAACAACAACAACAACAACCACTATATCAACAACAATCTCAACAGTCAGATAGAATGGTACAGTCTTCCAAGGTTGAAGATAATGTGATAGTAGCAGAATTTGATTCACCTACTACAAATCAATCAGGAGATGATTATTATTCCTTGGAAGAACTGGAGCAATTGGAGGATGAGTCAATGGCCCTGATTGTCAAGAGATTCTCAAATGTCAGATTCAAAAGGAATCCCAAGTTCAAGTACAAGTCCAACTACAACAGATTCCAGAAAGGTGGATCTTCATCCTCTAACACCAGCAGTGGTGGGTATAAAACAGGGATGGTTGATCGAAGCACCATTCGATGCTTCAACTATAATGAGTTGGGACACTTTGCCACAGAATGCAGGAAGCCAAAACAAGCAAGGAAGAACTCTTACGATTCTAATCAGAAGAGTAAATCTGAAAGGGCGTACCTGGCAAAGGGAAGAAGCTGGGATGATACTGACAGTGAAGATGAAGAAGTTGGGAATCTTGCTCTCATGGCTAGTGATGCAAGCACCTCATCGTCAAGAAAAGAGGTAAAACTTTCTGATGCTGAAATGGTTTATCATCTAAGAGGTAACTTAGATTGTGCTCGTCGTGATAATGAATTGTTAAATCAACAAATCAAAGACCTTGAGAAAGAGGTCAATGAATTAAGACTTGTGCACATTAATCAAGATAAACTTAAAGACCAAGTATCTTTTCTAGAGAATAGATTTGACTGTTATAGACAACTCGAAACTATTCTCAAAGACAAGATCACCGGTCTTGAGGCTAAGGTTAAAGCTTACTTTAATTCTTGTTCGAAGTCCAAAGAGTTTTACAATAAGCAAGCTGTTAATCAAACACATGGAATAGGTTATGATTACAATGCTGCTATTGGAAAATTAGGCATAAACTCCCCTCCTCATGTATGTGCTAAAGGCAGGGAAGTACCACATGTGCTTAAGGGTGTTGATGAACCCCTCTATAAGGAATCAATTGCTGAACCATTTGATGAGACCTCTTTTATTATTCAAGAAGAAATCCGTGCTGAAGATAATGCTAATGGGAAAGCTGTCTCCAAGTCAAGTGTGTCAAAAGTTCCAGTCAAGGTTGTGAAAGCAACTAAGACTAACTCAGACACACATGAGTTGGATAGCACAAATGCCATGTCTACCATGCATAAGTTGCCTATTGTTAATCCTTCTCATAAAGCATGTGGTGTTCCTGATTGTATGTCTTGTGCTTTTAATCTGTTGTTTGCTTATTTTAATGGTAAGCATGCTTCTAATGATAAGACTACTCCTCGTCAGCATGTGAATAATAGAAAGCATGATAGGTCTAAGACTGCTAGTCCTCCTAAAGCTAGAAAGGAGACATTTGTGCCTAAGCCTAAACATAAATCTGATAAGGCTGTTTTAAAGGTCAAATGTTCAGTCATTGAGAATGTTGAGAATAGTGAAATTAAGAATGTTGTTTTGCCTGATAAAGGCCAATTTTACAAGTATGCCGGACCCAGCCAAGCTTGGGTTCCGAAGAAGTTCTAATCCATTTGTATTGCAGGGCATTAAACAGGTACAACCGGTAGTGTGGATTCTTGACAGTGGATCGTCAAGACATATGACCGGAGATAGAGCCCTGCTATCAAATGTGGTTGAGAAAGCTGGCCCAGTGGTTACCTTTGGAGATAACAGCAAAGGTTTGACGGAGGGATATGGCTGTTTGCAAGCTGGAAATGTTATCATTGAAAATGTATATCTTGTGCAAGGACTTGAACACAATCTGCTTAGCATTAGTCAGTTCTGTGACAACGGCTACAATGTTTTATTCGACAAGCTGAAGTGTCAGATTCTGCACAAGAAAAGTGAAAAACCCTCCTTAATGGGAATACGGAAAGGAAATCTGTTCGTAGCTGACATGAACTCTGGAAGCAATCTTGAAGTCAATTGTTTCTATGCAAAAGCATCGTCAAATGAGAGTTGGCTATGGCACAAGAGACTTTCCCATCTCAATTTCAAGACAATGAATTCTCTTGTCAAAAGAGAATTGGTAAGAGGTCTGCCTCAGCTGGAATTCTCTCCAGAAGGACTATGTGAGGCTTGCCAGAAAGGAAAGTCAAAGAAAGCAAGTCACAAAGGCACTGACACATCTTCCATAACTGGTGTTCTGCAATTATTGCACATGGATTTATTTGGTCCAGTTAATATCCTTTCTATGTCAAAGAAGTGTTACTGTCTTGTGATAGTTGATGACTATTCCAAGTATACGTGGGTTTTATTTCTTCACTCTAAGGATGAAACACCACAAGTTGTGATTGATCATATCAAGATGATTGAGTTAGATTCTAACGTCCCTGTTAGAGCAATAAGGTCAGATAATGGAACAGAATTCAAGAATGCACTTCTAAATGGATTCTGTACAGACAAAGGGATTACCAGACAATTTTCAGCTCCTAGAACCCCTCAGCAAAATGGAGTGGTAGAAAGGAAGAATCGTACATTGATTGAAGCTGCAAGAACGATGTTAAATGAATCAGGTCTTCCAATGTACTTTTGGGCTGAAGCTGTCAATACTGCATGTTATACTCAGAATCGAACTCTAATCAACAAAGACTTCATGAAAACTCCTTATGAGATTTTGAATGAATAGAAACCTTCTATCAAATACTTTCATGTATTTGGTGCCAGATGCTTCGTGCTCAAGGATGGAGATGATCGTCGTGGTAAGTTCGAGGCAAAGGCATATGAGGGTATTTTTGTTGGATATGGAAGAAGATCATATAGAGTGTATATCATTGATCAACACAAAGTAACTGAAAGTGTCAATGTTACATTTGATGACACTAAACTCCCTAGTATCCAAACTGAAGATCCTTCTGAGAAACTGAAGTTTGATGATACGTCAGATTCAGAGTCAGAACATGGTCAAGAACCTGAGGTTGTTGCTGTTGAAGAACCTGTTAATCCTGATAATACTCAAGGTAATAGTGATGGAAACTCTGGAAACAATGGAGATACCACTGCTACTGACGGAGAATCTTCAAGTCAACATGGCAACAACTCAGGGGGAGATGCTGAAGGATCATCTAGTAGGACACAACATCACAATGAATTTCAAGGCGAATCATCAAGATCAAATCTTCCAAGACAGACTGTCTAGAATAAAGCTCACCCTTTTGAGTTGATTATTGGTGATCCAGATGTTGGAGTCAGAACTAGACGTGCTACTCAAAATGAGTGTCTGTTCTCAGGATTTCTTTCTGAGATGGAACCTAAGAAAATTGAAGAAGCACTGACTGATCCAGATTGGGTGATTGCTATGCAAGATGAACTCAATCAGTTTGAAAGTCAACAAGTCTGGAAACTGGTACCTAGGCCTGTACACAAGAAAGCTGTTGGTACAAGGTGGGTATTCAGGAATAAACTAGATGAAGATGGTGTGGTTACAAGAAACAAAGCAAGACTGGTAGCTAAAGGGTATTCTCAAGCTGAAGGTATTGATTATGATGAAACCTATGCTCCAGTGGCTAGACTTGAGGCCATCAGGATATTTCTGGCATTCGCAGCATTTTCAAACTTTAAAGTTTATCAAATGGATGTCAAGAGCGCCTTTCTGAATGGAAAGCTGGATGAAGAGGTATATGTAGAGCAACCTCCTGGTTTTGAAGATCCAGATCATATGGATTTTGTCTTCTTTCTTTTCAAGGCTATCTATGGGCTAAAACAGTCACCAAGAAAATGGTATGACACTCTCTCTGAATTTCTTATTGAAAATAGCTTTATTAGAGGTGTCATAGACAAAACTCTCTTTTCTAAAAAACATAAGAATGATACTATATTAGTCCAAGTCTATGTGGATGATATAATATTTGGGTCTACTAATGATAATCTCTGTAAGAGATTTACTAAGTTAATGCACAACAAGTTTGAAATGAGCATGATGGGAGAGCTGAAGTTCTTTCTTGGATTACAAGTAAATCAAAGGTTAGACGGAACATTTATTTGTCAATCCAAGTATCTCAAGGAACTCCTCAAAAAATACAATCTGGAGGATTCTGCATCAGCAAGGACTCCATCAACTACAGCTGTCAAGCTTGGACCATGTGAAAACTCCATTAAGGTAGATGTCACAAGCTACAGAGGTATGATTGGCTCGTTACTCTATCTTACTGCAAGTAGACCAGATATTATGTATGCTACATGCCTATGTGCAAGGTTCCAAGCGGATCCTAGAGATATTCATCTCGTTGCTGTTAAACGAATCTTAAGATATCTTAAGGGAACACCAAATCTAGGTATTTGGTACCCTAAAGAATCTGGTTTTAACCTTGTCGGATATACAGATTCAGATTATGCAGGAAGTGTTGTTGATAGGAAAAGCACCTCAGGAAGTTGTCAATTCTTAGGAAGCAGGCTAGTCTCATGGTACAGCAAGAAACAGCAAACAGTTTCCAACTCAACGGCCGAGGCTGAATATATTGCTGCTGGAAGCTGCTGTGCTCAGATCTTGTGGATTAGGAACCAACTACGAGACTATGGCTCTGTATTGAACAAGATTCCTATTTTATGTGACAACACAAGTGCAATAGCCATCACCAACAACCCTGTGCAGCACTCGAGGACAAAGCACATTGACATCAGGTATCATTTTATTAGAGAGCACGTCATGAATGGTACTGTTGAACTATTTTTTGTTCCAACAGAAGAACAAATAGCAGATATTTTCACTAAACCACTTGATGAATCCACATTTACCAGATTAGTTGGTAAATTGGGCATGTTAAATAGTTTTTGTGATTAATTTAATTAATATCTGGAATCTGTTCTTGAATGAATTTACAAATGAATTTTTCATAAATGAAAAATTCATTTGCAAATTTATTTTATCATTTTATCATATTTCTTGCTTATTTCTATGTAATATATATTATCTTATCTATGTTATTTACTCTACTTGTTAATTTAAAATATCTCAGAATATTTTATTTCCTCTAAAGATATTTTTCTATGAATTTTATTTGCTAAAATTCAACAGAAATCTATTTTTAGAATAAAAATAATTAATTCTGATATATTGTCTTTGTTTCTGTAAAAATTTTAAGTGTTTATTTCAGTTTTACTATTTTGTAATATAGTTTCAGTACATAAATAGAAGTCTGTTCCTTTTATTTTATATTATTTTGTTTTCTACTGCAATGACAATCGGCAAGACAATTGAATTGTCTTGCTGAAAATCATTTCAGTACTTATATATATATATACTTATTTTCATATTAATTCTGTGTGAAATCCTTTTATTTCCAGAATGACAATCGGCAAGACAATTGAAATTGTCTTGCTGAAAGTCATTTGCGAATATAATTGTCATTTCAGTGTTTTTCAGTATAGTTTTATACTGGCAAGACAATCGGTATGACTATTGATTGTCTTGCCAGTTATAAACATTATACATATCTATTTTTGTTTTATTTTGCCTGGTATGACAATCGGTATGACTATCAGATTGTCATACCAGTTATAATTTTAATATTTATTCTATTGTTTTTATTTTCCTTCTTTTGCCTGGTATGACAATCGGTATGACAATCCCGGATTGTCATACCAGCTGTTATATAAAGGCGTTTGGTGTATTGTTTTTAAACCATTTCATCAGTTCATTTCATTTCAAAAAAAAAAAAAATCTAACAGTTTTTCTCTCATCATTTTCTCTCTTCTCTCTCTTCGAACTAAAACCATCAATCTGTTATTTCCTTGCTCGAGTTTTTACTCAGATTACTATTTCATCACTTTGTGATATATACATATAAGTATATATATACAAAGGTGCTGTTGAATTTTTATTTAACTTAAAAAAAAAAAATTTTATAAAAATCAGTTTGCCCCTTCAAATTCCATTTGTGTTGTTGATTTTGACCTTTTTATTTTTAATTTTAATTTCTGATTTGTGTCTTTTGGCTTATTAAAACTGTGTTTGTGAGTTAAAGAATTTTAACGAGATACATTTCTGTCTAAATTTTTCGATTATAATTAATTTAATTCGAATTATTAAATTAATTTAATTAATTTGAATTTTCTTAATATTATTCTTAAAATTTTGAAAAGCGTGTGTCTTATTATTATTTTAAATGGCTCTCAATTTCCAAATTGTCGCGCATAATCAAGTTGGTTATTTCAATCCGGAAAAATGTGATGTTGAAAAATTTAAGCCATGGATTAGATTTTTAAATGACCATTCGATTGTTAGCTCTGCTATTAAATCAAATGTGATTTTAAACGTCGATCTACTTAGACTGATTTGCACAACTTCTACTGTGGCCGATGATTCAAAATCTTTTTCATTCACCGTCGCAAACACACAGTATGTAGTTGATGAAACAGTCGTCAATCGTGCGTTAAATTTTCCACTAGACAATTTCTGTAATTTACCCTCTGAAAATGATATCACAAATTTTTTCAATGCTATTCACTATCAGGGGGTGATCAATTTAACCAAACTTTCTAAATCAAATTTGGTGTCTGAATGGGATATATTCTTCGATACACTTTCCAAAGTGTTTGTCAACTGCACAAAATCTAATTTTCATAACATTACTTCCACCCTGCAGTATATTGGTCTTGCGGTTGTTTTCAATCAAAGAATCAATTTTGGCAAACTACTTTTTCCCATTCTCTTGAGACGTCTAACTTCTGCTTTACGTGATCATTCTACAAATCGTAGGGTATCATGTTACTATGCTCGTTTTCTTATGCTTATAGCAGATCATCTACTCACCCCTGAACACAAAGCACTTTTTGCTAACTCTGCTGTAACCGAACCCCCACCAGTTAGCATAAAGATTTACACTCGCCAAGACACAACCTTCAAATTTATGCAAGTACCAGTACTTGTATCTGCTTTCATGGCCAATTATATTCCCTTGCCTATTTTTAATCTTCCCGGCCATGAACAGCAACCTCAACCTCCAGTGGTTCAAGCCACCCAGGCTCTTCCATTACAGGTAGTAACTCCTCACTCTCACTCTCACTCTCTTCCTACTTCTGTTAACAGACCCTCAGTGGTTGATAGGGCTGACCATGAAGTTGTAGAACCACAGCTTCAATCCCAGGTCATAGAGCCAAACACAGAGTCTCATTCTATCTCACCCTCTCCCCCACTGTCTAAAATGTTACCCAGAAGATTACTAGGAAGTAGTACAATGTCAAATATGAGTGAACCCTCAGCTCTGCCTCCTCCTAAGAAAAGAAAAACCTATTCTGAGGCATCTGAAAGCCCATCCTTGTCCTCCCAACAGGACATGGACTTTGAAATGGCCAATGAACAGTTACTAGAGGCATTCTCTCAACAGGATGCATCTATTGAAATTCGCCATCGGGCCATGGCATCTTGTACTGAGTCTAGCACAATTCCATTACTCACAATGGAACCATACACTTCCCCAGATAATACTCAGGACACCCAGCGAGGAGTGCACGTTGAGTCGGTTACAGTGCCTGCCATAGTTACGGCAGAAGAGCAGTCACATGCTTCAGAGGGAAAATCTGACTCTCCGCCATCTTTAATAGAGTCATTTTCTCCCCTCCCAGATCCAACACCTCTGGCTCCCTTATGGGATTCTCCACTCGCAGATTTATCTGGAGAAAGTGGAGGGCAACTCGGTCAATCTATCCCTGAAGCAATTCAGACATCTATTCCAAAAGATTTGATAGCATTGACTGAGGATCGGGACTCGCGAATTCCCATTGCACCACCACTGACCTCTCTTGAAGAGGCTAGGGTGATTTTTAATACAGGTACACAAGAACAGCAATTGGAAGACTCCTCACGAGCAATCATATTGAGAGAAACACATGCACGTGAGATGAGTGAACCAAATACGAGTGAACTTCAGGTGAGAGCACACACAGACACTGATACTGTCAACCTGTTAGCTCAGATTGTTGCCCTGAAAGAAGAACTTGCTAAAAGTCAAGCTGAAGCTCAAGCATTCAAAGCACAAGTGGTTGAACGGTCTTCTTCTTCCACCTCTGTCGACAATCAGCTTGCAATCATAAGGAATGACATCTCAGATTTAAAGACTACTGTAATACCAAAGCTCAATTCTATTCAGGACACTCCAAATTTATCAGCTGATGACATATCCAACTTCTGCTCCCTACATACAAGAATGACTTCTCTTGAAGACCTCGTTGAGATGAATCATTCACTGGACAACTCAAGATTTGTAAAGATAGAGACGGGCATGGAACATCTAAATGAAGGCATGAAGCACTTATATTACATGATCAAGAATTCTCATTGCCCTAATGAAGATCAAAGAGCTTATTTTGAAGGACCGTCTGGTGGAGGATCAGGCTCTGGAGGTGGTGGAGGTTTCAGAGGAAAGTCAGCAGAGGATCCCTCAACTAAGGGGGAGAAGAAAGGGAGTAGTTCCAAAGGGAAAGAAAAAGATACTTCTGCTGGAGATAAAGGAAAGGCTGATGATGCCTACTACAGTGGAGAACAGGATGACTTCGATATTTTTGACATTCCCACTGAACCAGTTCAGGAAGATAAAGATGGGTTATTTGAAGCTGAAGAAGAAAGTGATTTTGAAGATTGGGAAGAAGAAGATACAGTGGATCCTAGGTTTGAGAAAGAATTTCAGAAAGAGCAGTCAGAGATGCAAAGAAAAGAAGCTGAACTCAAGAAGGTCTCACAGATCATTGATAGGAGAAAAGACATACAAAGAACAGAAACTCTTCAAAAGCAACATCTTCATGACATTAAAGCTCAAGAAAGGAGAAGAGATGTCAGACTGAAGATTGGTGGAAAGTGGGATGAAGCTAGGAGAGTACTCGATATGCCTCAGCTATGCACTAACAATGATAGGCAGTTCTTACATCTTCTTGACAAGCTGGAAATCTCAAATCCTAACAATGACATGTACATGAATGCTATCAAGACTGAAGTCTCAAGGATCACAGCTGCTTTTGATAGATCCCTAAATGAGATGAGCATTTTTGTATATTGTCAGAGTGAAGGATCATTCAAGGTGTCACTTCATCTATTTGAGAATCGTTCGTTGTCAGAGATTTGGGTTCTTTTAAACAAAGTGAAAAGAAGCTCAGAGTTGAATGAAGTTCTTCGGGAAAGGCTTAAAGAGTTTGCCAGCAGGGCTAGTCCTCAAGTGGTCAACAATCCTCATCAAGTGAGATTCTTTAAGTCTGATTGTCTTCAAATCTGTCAGCTAGATGTACAATCTCTTAAAGACTACTCAGCTAAGCATCTGGTCTGGATGGAACATCATTTGAGAACTGCTGGATATTCATCCATGTTGAAGACTCAAGCTGCTGACTTGATTCAAACTTATTGTGAGAAGAATGTTAAAAGGTACAATCAACTCAAGAATAAGTTGAAGACAGTTGGAGTTCAACCAGTCAGACCTGCAAGCTTCACTTCAGAAAAAGATCGTATCTTTGACAAGGAATTGCTTCAAGATTTAGAAGAAGGTGAAGTCAGAAGAGAAGACAACTAAAGTCAATTAGCTCAAAACTCAATGTAATATGATTAGAGCGTTATGAATCAAGATAGTCTAATGTAGTTATATGTTCAGGCTAGAGGAACATCTATCTTGTATTCAGTTGTAAATTTCATTTGGAATCTGGAAAATGTTAAATATAATCCAGAACTTTTCTGCTATTTACTTTACATTACTTTTTATATCTTTTTCTTATTTGTTAGTTGAGTTATCCTCTAGGTATTTGTTATTATTGTCTAACAAGCAAATAGGGGGAGATTGAAAGGCATATGTCATAGCCTACTCGTTTATTCGAGTATTTAACTCAACTCAAATAAGAATGTAATAAGTAAATAGTGGATCAAGCATCAGAGAGATCTCACAAAGTAACATCTGTCAAAGAATAAAGAAACATTGTTCATCTGCAGACTTGAAGATTCACTGGAAGAAGTTCAAGAATTTGATCATGCCTCAGTGATATAAATCAAGATCGTGGATTTAATCAAGTGACAGAGATCTCGTCAAGGTATCATTTATTACAAGGATTCAATCAGAACAACAAAGTCAAGACATGAAGAAACGTCACGAAAGTTAGTCACTCATGAACCAGACAGTACATCGAGTGTCAGCATTGAAGTGACGGAATTGATTCATAAGTCTCAGAGACTTTCAGAAGATTGTCAGAAGAATGGATGCTGCTCAGGGATAGTATTAATTCACTATTAATTAATTAAGTCATATAATTTAATTAAGAGAATAAATTAAATCTGCAAGGATTAATTTATTGATTAATTGAATTAAATTGATTAATTAATTTAGAATTAATAATGAGGATTTTCAGAATGTTAATTGATTAAAATCTGTGATAATTCTAAAAAGACAACTGATTGTACTAGTATGACAATCGGTATGACAATTGATAGTCATACCGAATGTCTTGCTAATTCAGTTGATTGTATTGATAGAATTTTCAATTAGATTAAAATCAATTAATGTATTCAGAAAAACAATTTCAATTGTACTACTATGACAATCGGTATGACAATCAATAGTCATACCGAAAGTCTTGCTAGTTCATTTTAATTGTCTTCCTAGCTCTAATAGATTGTCTCACCGAAAGTCTTTCAAGCTCAAATAGATTGTCACACCAGTTCAACAACTTCGGCTGTGATTGATTAAAAGAAAGCAGAAGACAATATCAACTATAACTCAGCAAAAACAGAGAAGCACATACAGAACAAGAAAACACAGCAGAAAACAAAAGAAAATATTTCATCATTCATCTGCTTATTCAAGATCAAATATTCTAGTTTGTTAATGTTAAATCCAAACCACTAGAATTACTTATCTTGTTCTTGTATATCAATCTAGCGGATTAAAATCCCTAGAACTTAATCTCAAATCGCTTTTAGCATTTGATCTTTTAATTACAAAAATAGAAAAAGTTCATGTCGAATTTATTCTAAATTTGTAATAATTGATTTAAGATTAATCCCTTGTAATCGATACCGTAGTTGTAACACCTTTCAAGTTTAATAAAAGTTTTATTTAACTTGAATTTTGTTTCACAATTTTATTCCGCATTTTATTTGACGAAACGGTATTGTTTGCATTCAACCCCCCCTTCTACAAACAAATTGGGACCTAACAACCTGTAAACTAATTAACTAAACATCAAGATTATATCAAATCAATCATCAAAACCATACTTATATCCAAGATCCTTACTTTTCTTGAAACTTAAAACTTAAACAAAGTTTGGATGAATGTTTATACCTTCCTTGAAGCTTGTTAATACTTAATAAAGTCCTAAGATCCTTGATGAAGCCTTTGTCTAGTTTTAGAAGCCTTAAACTTTCATGAAAAATCAAGAAAATAAGTTAGTGATTTTCGTAGTTACTATTCACCCTCAACTTCAAACATTTTTATAAAATTGAAAACTTTATGTATGGGCATAAAATTTGGTGCATGACTTACCCATAATATGAAAGAGGTTTGGTAAAAATTTGGTGATTTGTGAATGAGTAGATCATGAGATATAAATTTTTCTTTACATGGTATTCTTGAAAATCAGCATTGAGTTTTTGGAGAGAGAGAGAAAAGTTGATTGGTTTGGCTTCCTTTGGAAGTATTGGATGATATTTATGATATATATTGTGTATTTATAAGGTGTATTCAACAAGATGCTTCTTAATGAAGCCTAGGTATTAGCTTACACACCACACTTGACTAGGCATTTTAATTATAAAACATGAATTCTTATTTTAAGAAATATTATCTTTTACCTAATTTTTAATTTAATTATCTAGCTTGGATAATTTATTGCTAATTAATTTGGATGGGATTTTCATGGCCTTGGTTCATTTATTTATTCGCTTACATATTCGCTTGGTCATTTATTCGTTTTCGTAATAAATCTTCGTAAGCGATTCTCGGGGTAAATCATTTCTTCTAAATCTTTTATTCTTTGAAACCTTGTACTTGGATTTTAATTCATAGAATTCTAAATTCTTAATCGTAATGTGATTCTCGTATTCCTCAATAGTCCGTAAGATAAGGTCATTTTACAAAGTTCGTTTTCTCCTAAAACGAATGGCTTTTACATACACTCAGTTGGTACGTATAGTCACAATATCAACTCAAAATATTAAATTGAAAACTCGTATATGGTATGGTCACAAAAGTTTTTATTAAACCTCAAGGTTACTATTCCTAAAGGTCTTTTACAGACGTCAAAAATTTGGGTTCTTACAGTCTTCCCCCTTAAAAGGATTCCGTCCCGGAATCAGTTCAGAATTAGGCGGGGACACGCTTCTCACAGGACCACCTCGAATTCTCACGTTAACTTCACAGTATTGAATCTCTTCATAAAATTTCCACTCATCCGTCAAATATATTTTCGGGTACTCGTTATAAACTTGGTGACTTTTCGATGTTGGTGCTAATTTATATGCCAAATCTCTTAGTCCTTTAAAGATTTCAACCAGTCCAATAATCCTTGGTTCAACATTTCTTTCCCTTTCAATAATACTTGGTCTTTTACTTCTTACTTTTCGTCTTTATAGATCTAGTCTGCATATCTCTATTGTTCATCCTGGGCTGTCACTATCCGGGTTCTGATAAGTTCTCTGAATTCCTTTGGTCTATTGACTTAACTATGGTCCAAGTATCCTCCTCTTACCAACTTCTTCCTAACCTAAGGGAGAATGATTCTTTATTTCATACAATGCTTTGTAGACGTTCCAATGCCCGCATGATAACTCATTATTGTTAGTAATTCAATTAACATCAATTGGTCACTTCATCTTCCTTAGAAATCTATAATATGGACTATTAGTGCATCTTCTAGTGTTTGGAATGCTCCTTCAACTTATTCATTCTCCCCCCATCACTCTTACTAGTGCTAGAGTTTCGTTCCTTAACGTTTGCTCATTTCGGCGCATCATCTATGTCGATTATTTTATGTAAGAAGTTCTCATTGCATTTCTACACGCTCATCTCTTGTTATACGTTTAGTGCCAGATTTAACATTTCTTCCCGTAGTAACGTAAGGCACGTCGGGTCCTGCACCATCTTGAAGTAAGCACCATTTCATACGCAATTGATTGACACGTTTAGACTCATGGAACGCTCAGCTTCCATTATCGGTCGGACTTCTTTAATCATTCCCCGTATAATATCTATAGTACTACGATACCTTCTGGGTCGTACTTGTTATTCTCGCTAGCGCCTTAGACGTATTCGCGTTTGTTGGTACCTGCTACCAGTGGCCTTTATAGGGCGTGTACGATCTTCTTTTCCTTCTATTAGCTCTGACAATGACATCCTTCATTCTTTCACGTTGTCCTTCGTAAGGGATATCGGCGACTATTTTTCATATGCTAGTGTGGTAAGTACATCTACATGAATTATCTATCAACAATAGGTGATTCCCCAAACCGTTCCAAATAAAAGGCAAGTCGATAGACATATCTTCCATGGTCTGGATAGTCCTCCCATTCTACTTGTCGATTTTTGAGCTCTATGTCGTGTCTCTGTTCGTCCTTTTTCACAAAATATCTTGGGAAATAGTCTCGTTGTGAAATTAAATCTTTGATCCTTGCACGACGCAATTGTCACGGGGTCTCTTTGTCACCCATTAGCTCTTCTGTGTTCATAACAATTTTGTAGAGTGGAGATCTATCATTTGCATAATAAAATAAGCGGTCTTATTTAACCTATTACTCAAAATACTAAAATAGCACGACGACTTACTTAGTTCCTGATAATCCTCCTCCAGAATTTATTATAATAAACTCTTACTCCCATTTGGGTCATTTACAGGCCGCAATCGCCAAAATTTTAAATCTCGCCTTTCCGTTTTCATTTTCAACCATGTCGAGTACTTGCCTAATTAATGATATCCCTTTCATATTCGGTCATGACTAACATCCTTTTAAGTTTCTAGGCATCATCAAGTATCCCGGTTACCTAATAAAGGGTTCTATTCACCTTGTCTCAACTTTAAAATTCATTCATGCGATCATTGTCATCAGTTGTCCTGAAATTTATTAATCTCAATCTATCTTTTACTACTTAAAATGTCGGCCACCATATTGGCCTTTCCTTGATGATAATAGATTTCTCAATCACAATTCTTGATCAATTTAACTATAGCCTCTACCTCGTGTTCAATGTAAGAAGAAAAAAAATCCAAAATTTCCTCATAAGTAAACTCCTTGTCCCTTTCAGTGCGAACCTTATCGCAATTATTCTAGATCATTATTAGGATGCCTTATGTCACGGTCCTTAAGCTGCGTAGATGTATCATTACATTTCATACAAAATCCTGTTTGTATCGCCGATTATTTCAAACAAGAGGTTATTACTAATCTTACCTTCACTTTTTGAAAATCTTATTTCTTGAATTCATATATGACTGATCTTTCCCGAATTTATTAGTTCTTATCCTAATAGTGTTTCACAGAAGCGTACCTCACTAATCACGTTGTATCTCTATTATTGTTCTTCTATAACCATGTTAAAGATCCTTATGATAATAACTAAACATGGTATTCCTTTTTTAAAACAACTTACTCATCACTATGCTCCAATTGCACCATCATAGCACTGAGCTTTCAGTCTCATATTACAATAATCGGTTCTTAACTATACCTCTCTTTGTTCGGAAGGCAATTAGCCTTGGAAAAATGATTTTCACGATATCGATAAAATTTAGACAATCTTAACAAGATTTCAAAATCTAACATCTGAACAAATAATGAGCTCTGAATAAAAGCGTTGCAACACTCAGAAGATTTATAACTTGGAAGGAAGAATACAACAAGGATTATCCTTCCATGTCCTTAGAATTTTATATTGTGATATTACAGAGAATATCCATTGAAAGCAATGATTGCTGAATAATAACATCATACAAATGATACTTGTAAGATTTTCCCATTGAAAGAATACTTTTCTTTTCAAATAATGAAGGAAATTTGAAATAACATTCTCAACCAAAGGTTAACCATTGAGGTTTTAAAATGATATTTTTTTGAAGGAAGAAATTTTATTCAATGATTAACAAATAAGGAAGTATATTGTTCTTCAATCACTTTATGATTTTAATTGAATATTCTTTATATAAACAAAAGAATAGAATATTTCATGAACAAAATATTTCATAAAACTGAATATGAATTCTCGTTTGAGTGGGCGACCTAGTTAGGTCTCAATTAAATCATTCGGTGAAAATTTCATCAACAATTAAATTTTGCATATATAATGCACTATGGAATAATAAAAATTTGATTGGAAGTGGAAGTAGCAAAATAATAACTAGTCCATATCAAGCAATATTATCAACCGGCTAAGAAAATGGCTAGCACAATTGGTTTGGCCCATAGCAACTAGCTAGGACGATTAGCTAGGCTTTCGTCGTATTAATTAAAATTTCAACTAGTTAGGACAATTAACTAGTCAGTCATGAGAACATATGCAACTAGGCATATTTCAGTTTGTTTATAAAAAAAATCTCAACATCGTAACCACTGAAGAAATTTGTGGCTACCTGGATGACGATTTTGAAATAAAGAGTTTTTAAATTTGGGCCGAGAAAGACAATCATAACTCTGAATCGAGTGGTCTTGGCATCGGAACAATCGATAGCCTCTTATCAAATATTTCTTGCCAAATAAAGGGTACACTCATAGGTGCCCTCGTTCACATACTTTATCATATTCTTAAATAGAATTGAATTTGGAATAAAAATGTCAAATTGATACCCTTACTATGATTTCAAAGTTCAATATATAATTTCATCCTGATTAGAAGAAAAGGATTCCCGAGGAATCTATGGATATTAGATCACCCATGTTTTTGACAATTTGTTAAATATTTACAATCTCGACTGAGAAGAGTAAGTATGAAAGAAAAATCAAATGAAGATATTCATTATAAATATTCGTCAATGAATTGAGGAGAAAAAAAATTTTCTTAGATAATTGAAATAAAGTATAAATAGCTCTGAGCCGAACAAGAAGATCATAATCTTTGAATGAAAGTTCATTAATCAACTAAAATAATTGAGCAAGTCCTGATGCGGAGAAAGACTATTCAAGATGGCCACATCAAAAGTTCAAAGTAGGGAACAAAAAGGATTGCCTGATATAACTTATCAAGGCAATACGAATGATCAACAGTTTGGAGGGAGTAGCGTGATAGTGAGTAGGGGCCAAAATATTTCACTGATTATCCTAACTCTCGTTATTATCCGCCTGAGGATGATACCACCTCTTCGTCTTTGTAATCCATGTTTCAGCTAGTGTCTCTTTCACATCATTTTAAAATCGCTTACTAATCTTGACTTTCGCACATATATCTGTCATTCCGGTATTTTACCTTGAAGACCTTACTCGGAAATATTCCAAAAGCATCTATTAAGCTGATAGGGGCCTGCTACACGCATCCGTTACTAACTACAAGTGGCCAGTTTCCCCTGGGAACAGATCAAAGAGATCTCTCAGGGATCTCAATGCAGTCCATAAGTTCAGTGGCATGTGTGTGTAATTGAGTCATATGTTACCAAATATATTAGAGGTCTATGAGTATATATATGTAGTCTCTGACATCATACCTACCGAGGAATTCAGCTCTAGACTCACTGGTCTATCCTTTTAAAAGGTTCTAAGATCAAACCATCGCTCGTTGTAATCCTATGCCATTTAATTATAGACATGTCATCAATTCTCAATGCTCTTGATCTCTAAGCTAAACCATCATATCCTTATATGTTAAGCGCACTAATAATATCATTTAGTGTACTTGCCTTATGATGACATTTGTATATTATATTCAAATCTTCCTTAATGGAAATAAAAATCCTTAAGGGTATATCGAACACTATCTCTGCTGAATTCGTTATTAATATGATATTCACATCCTCATTGGTAAAATGACACCTTCAACTAGTTTGGGTCAATAACCTCAACTATATATTAATAATTAGACTTCATGGTTCTCACATGTGATGCCCCTTCATGGCCAACCTATACAGAACTACGAGTAACAAGGCTCGTGTTATCAAAATGAACATATGGTGTTGGTAATATCGTCTTTACCCCAAATGCCCTAGAGACTTAACTCCGAGTTCTACAACCACATATTTGCCAAATCATATATGATTCTAATTTTTCTTCTCATCATTCTGATAATCTTTTAATGGTCCTATTAGTCATACTTTAATACCTCAAATATACACTTTATCCTAACATACACATTGGGGCTACATCCAGTAGTCCAATGAACTCTATATAAGCTCTTACACAATCTCGCATCTCGACAGATTCCTAACACTCTCGTCTCTAAGTACTATAACTTATTGCTCTGATACCATTTTTGTAATGCCACCAAATCCGGGGTCAGGAATCTGGTCGTCACGCCATCCTTCACTCATGTGTAACCTGTATTGATTCAATAATCCAATGGACCCCAGTCTCACACACACGCACACACACACAAGTTATAGCCTTAGAAACGATGTACAAAATGTAATCTTCTTTTATTACGCTCAAATGTACTTTACAGGATCTTAAACAATTATTCATAACCTCTACATGAAGTTACAATAATTACTACTAACATCTTATACCTATCTGGATACTCTGGTCCACCTGAGACAAAGCTGTAAGGGATTCTCCCTACGATTTCAAGTGACTAAGTCCCACACCGGCATACTGGTCATCTGTTGTGTTGTGACAGTTAAAAGAAAGCAAGAGTGAACAATAATGCTCAGCCTTAATAATCAACAGTATGAAAAGACTGTTAAAGGAAATTATATTAATCTGTACAAGGAAACGTACTTCTTCAAAGTAGTTTTCTTGGTGATACGCACCTCTTTTAAAAACAATTCTTTGATGGACTTATTAGTCTACAAATACCTTAATGGTAAACCCAGCACCTAGGCTTGGGTTACGGTATTGCATCTCAATTTCAATTGGACGAATATAGGACATTCACTGGAGCCACCGCATATGATGATCAGTCATACTACGGAAATAGTAACCTTGGTAGAAGGTATCGGTTATCACTTTGGCCGTATTCGGGCCTTTTCTGTGTTCATCCCTCTCAGGTACACACTTCGTGTCTATCCCTCTTAAGACACGGTTTTGCGTCCATCTCTCTCAGGTACGCATACTCCACATGTTCATCAGTACATAAGATACATTCTCATGTGGTAGTAAATTGGTAGTCTCCCCAGTCCACGAAGTACTAGAGTCTACCACTCCTTGTCCTTGTAAGAATCCCATAATATATCTGGAACTTATATTGTTCCCCAAATATATTGCTTGTTGATAGGTACACTTTGATTTGTATGTATATATATGTACTTCCGAGAATTTTCGGAGGAAGTACTAAGGATGTGAGTTGACCGTTGTCAACAGATTAATAAATAAGGGGGAGTTTTTTTTTGAAACTATGCTCAAATATTTAAAATAAGTCGAGATAAATTCATCGACGATCTGAAAGTATTCGTATGGTTTCCTGAAATCTAGGAGTATTTTTAAAAGTAGGTCTTATGATTTTTAAATCATATTAAATAATTAATTAAATAATTAATAATTATTAAATAATTAGACCTCGAATGATTATATTTTTAAAAAATATTAGAAATAATATTCTCCAACTAATTTATATTTAAATAATTAAAGTAAACTTTATTAATATGCTTAATCAGGTTTGAAATAAATAATCATTGGGGAATACTTCTCCTATATTGAATGAATAACTTGAAATAATATTTGTTGCTCAAGTAATTAAATGTAGTTGAAGGAATACGAATTTTCGAAATCGTTTTAAATATATTTGAGGTATTTAATACTTCACAAGTGGACACCGAGTCCTTTTGGGATAAAACAAGTACGTACTTTTGATCGTCCAAAACATCTCCGGATGATTCCCGGATTTATACTTTATATAAACTGACCAACTCTCGGTCTTAAAACTTTTACATCACGCTCTACTGTAGCATTATTATTCTTAAATAAAATATCTCCGGAATACTTCCAGGTTTTCATCAAATTATACTGACCGATCCTCGGTCTAAAATATACTCTTCATATATACAACGCTACTCTATAGCGTTATCGATTGAAATTCGGTAATCTTCATATACCAAAATCACTAACATATCATATGATATTATATATCACAATTAGTAAATATCGTAATACAACATCATGTATATATAGTATTTATTTGAAAACAAACACAACACAACAATTTTAAAATGTAGGGTTTGAAAACTTGCCTGAAGTCCAAGATACGTTTTCCGACTTCCTCTCATTCCGGGTTTTCTAATCAACAAACATCGTAATCTTAATCAGTATTCCTACTCTCATCACCAACTTATATTTCTAATAAGTTCAATACTTCATAATTTTCATTATTCGACCGACTCGAAATAAGTATCACTCTTTGGTCGAAACAGACGGTCAAAGTGGTCTTCCAGATTTGACTTTACCGAATATTACTATTACGCGACCCGCACTCTATCAATTTAATAAATCGTAAAATTAATATTTTAATACAAAAACACCTCGAGGAGCTTCTTGAGTGATTGTAATATTTATCCTAAAAGTTTTATTTTGATAAAATGAATTTAATTAGGTGAAAAGCATATCAGTTCAGTCAACTACGAAGTTTTACTATTCAAACCGCTTTCACTAAAACGTTGATATCTCTCAAACCGTTAACTCAATTGATGCACCGTTTTCTCATATGCGATCTAGAAAAAATTTAGAACTCATCATTTGAAAATAGTATTCTGGTAACAGGGGTTAAAATCCCGAATTGGCAGTTTCCTAACAGGGGGTTGTTTTTGACGTTCGTACTCCGCGCGACCTCGGTTCCGACATTTTTATAAAATTGATAAATCAAAATTTTTACTTGAAATTTTTATGGAAGCTAATAAACTCTATTTTCTAATCTCTTTAAAAATTTTATGATTTTTAAATATTTATAAGTTGATCATTTATATTTACAAAGTTCGTAATTTGTTGCAGTTTTGTCGCGTAAATCCCTTTTACTAAAACGGTCATAACTTTTGATCTGTAAATCGGAATCAAGAGATTCAAGCGCCTAAATGATAATTATAACAATTTATATAATAATTCAGTCCTAAGATTCTTGATAAAGCCTTGGTCTTTCTTTATAAGCCTTAAACTTTCATAAAAAATCAAGAAAACAAGTTAGTGATTTTCGGAGTTACTATTCACCCTCAACTTCAAACATTCTTATAAAATTGAAAACTTCATGGATGGGCATGTAATTTGGTTTGTTACTTAACCATGATATGAAAGAGGTTTGGTAAAAATTTGGTGATTTTTGAATGAGTAGATCATGAGATATGAATTTTTCTTTCCATGGTATTCTTGAAAATCAGCATTGAGTTTTTAGAGTGAGAGAGAAAAAAGTTGATTGGTTTGGATTCCTTTAGAAGTATTGGATGATATTTATGATATGTATTATGTATGTATAAGATTTATTCAATAAGATGCTTCTTATTCAAGCCTAGGTATTAGCTTACACACCACACTTGACTAGGCATTTTAATTATAAAACATGAATTCTTATTTTAAGAAATATTATCTTTTACTTAATTTTTAATTTAATTAGCTAGCTTGGATAATTTATTGCTTAATAATTTGGATGGGATTTTCATGGCCTTGGTTCATTTATTTATTCGCTTACATATTCGCTTGGTTGTTTATTCATTTTCATAATAAATCTCCGTAAGCGATTCTCGGGGTAAATCCTTTCTTATAAATCTTTTATTCTTTAAAACCTTTTACTTGGATTTTAATTCGTAGAATTCTAAATTCTTAATCTTAATGTGATTCTCGTATTCCTCGATAGTCCGTAAGATAAGGTCATTTTATAAAGTTTATTTTCTCCTAAAATGAATGGCTTTTACATACACTCATTTGGTACGTATAGTCACAATATCAAATCGAAATCTTAAATTGGAAACTCGTATACAGTATGGTCGCAAAAATTTTTATTAAACCGCAAGGTTACTATTCCTAAAGGTCTTTTATAGATGTTAAAAATTTGGGTTCTTACAACCAATCATCTTTGTAACTTACCATCATTAATAGTAGTCGTAAACGACTCCCATACAGGGAGCGCCCTATAGGGGGCGCCCTAGGCTCCGTAGATGTGTTCTCCGAAACTCGTCCGTTTTCTTGATCGGCGGTGATCTGACCCATTTCCTTAAAAATATGATAAAATACTCATGATAATTTTATGGTACCACCAAATATATATATATATTATAATGCCAGAAGAATGGATCAGTAAGCTAGGAAGATTATAACTTAGAAAAATGTTTTTCTTATTTTTTTCAGGGGCTTACTTCCTAAAAACGTGGCGCGCCTCTGCCAGCTATCAGTCCTTGATTCCATTAATAACACCCATATTTTATTTAAACATCAATTCCGAAACCATGGTATGGCAATAGGCATAGGGCCCATGCTGAATTCTGAATTCTTTTTCAACATATTTTCAATATCTCCGAGATCGACATTTTGTTTATGCATACCATATTATTGTGTTATTTTTAATTTTTATTAATATAAATTTAATGATTATTTTTCTTTGATCTCAATTTAATAGTTATTTTATTTTATTTCCTTAAAACGTATCTTTTGTAATTTATTATTTCGGATAAAATTTAAGATCTCTAACACTATTTTGAAAAAATGGGTGTCCCCAAAATAAAAAATACATTTAAATTTTAATATTTAACTATTCTGTTTTTATTTGATCAAATTATACATAGGGTGTGACCAGCTCGATTAAATTAAATTAAATTAATACGAATTTATTTATATTTTTTCAGTTAACAATGTTTAAAATTTGTGTGATTGCACGAAGTGCGGCTAATTATTTATTATTTATATACTATAATAGTGGAAGAATGGATCAAACATGTGTTATCTCAATATTCATCAAAATATACTTATAAATATTTTAAGACACGCCTACTGAAAAAGTGAGGCACGTCAATGTTTCCATGTTTAGATATCGATATCGATAACTGATTTCAACATTAATTTTAACATTTTCAGGCTCAAATAGGTAATGAAAACCAATTATATCAAAATATGAATATTTGACAATCACAATATATAGGTGTAGGATATTAAACATTTAGTTTTATTATATTATACTTAAACAAATTATTTTTTTAAATAAATAAATTTTAGACTAATATTGAGCATGTATATTACGAGAGGGGTGTCGCCTTTAAAAATTTGATTCAGTTATATTTAGAATTAATATTTTAATTTAATATTTTTTTTAAAATTTTTATTGAGCAGGTTTATTACGTGAGGGGTGTCTGCTTTTAATAATGTTATTTAGGTATGTTTAATTTATTTATTTTTTGATCAAAAATAAAAATAATGTAAAGTTCGATAAACTGTGTTGGTACCTAAACAATTTCATAATAAAATGTGTTGGTACCTAAATAATTTCATAATAGAACGGTGCATGGAAAAAATCATATTGAAACTCAATAATCTCATTTATTTTTATATAAATATTATTTATTTAACATTTATTTGATATTAGTTACCAATTTTAATTTAAGTTAAAATAAGATTAATATTTTTAAACTAATTATCTCTCGAATAATTTTTTCATATCACAAAATTACCGAGTGTTACAAAAAATATATATAACAAAACTTTTATATTGACACATTTAAGCGCAGTTAACATTTATGTAACATATAACACACAAATAAATTTTACGGTACAAAATGTCATTTATTTCTCTCAATTACATTATAAAAAATAATTTGTAAAATAATTTTCGTGTTGCTGCTGTGCAACTTTATATCCTAGTATAGATATTCTCTAAAACACATCCAACTTGCTCGCAAAGGTTGGCTCAGTTGGTTAAAGAGGGGATAATTATCCTCTTGGTCACATGTTCGAATCCCACGAGAGGGGAATTTATGATTATGCCTCCCAAGCTAGAGCATGTCGCTTAAATGCGGTTTACCTTGGTTCACGTGGTTTGCAGGCTATTGTGTGAGCCCGTGCGCACCCGAAGGGTAGTGGCTGCGGGTTCCCTACGATAAAAAAAACACACCCAACTCATCACTCATTTTTCTTCCTCTTTCTTTCTCTCTCCAAGTACAAATATAGGTTTTCATCACCTATTTTATTTTTATAATAATAATAAAGCATTATTTTTCAATTATAACTAAGCATTATAACTAACATGATTGAAGTATAACACCTTACAGATTCGATAAATTTTAGCTAACGGTTGATTTATATAATTTTAGCTAACCGTTTTAGTTTGAGATGCTCTAGCATAGGACCGAAGAGCATAATTTTAATCGATCTATGCAGGAATAGGTTGAAAGTGGATCGTTGCTCGCTACTCGCTAGTGTGTCGTAGCGATGAGAACAAATAAATCTATATTATATTATTTCAAAACTAATTTTGTAAAAATTTACAAGTAAAGGTGATTTAATAAAAATTATTTTGTATAAAAAAATAGGTACTGAAAACCAAACTTTTAATACAAATAGATATCGATGATCAAAATTTTATTATTCTGTGTATTATATAATAGTATAGATGTAATTCTAAATAGTGACATCTTCTAGAATACAAATCTGCATAACAAAATTCAAATTTACAATACATTTTAAATTATTACTATGGTTATAGAACGATAAATTATATCTTAAATATAATCATCCTCATTTAATAATATTTGTCTAAACATGTTTATATCAAATCATATCCGTTTCAATTTTTCTAATTATATAAACTTAAATAAATTACATTGATATTATGATAGGTCACACAACACTGTAGAAGGGGGTTGAATACAGTGTAAAATACAATCAAATCGATTTCGAACACAAGTAACAGTAAACAGATATATTCGATATAATAAACTCTGTTACAATGAAACTGTTCTCTCTCAGTGATGAACAAATATCACGAGAGCTGCTAGGTTACAATGTATGATCTTCTCGATAATGATAACACATCTAGTGTAAACCTATATTTGTGTTTATATAGTACACAATTACAAGATAACTTCTAATTGATATGGAATATAATTCTGTCTCCTAAAATATATCAATCAGATATCTTATACAATTCTTTCAGTCCTTTAACTCTTTCCATGCATATCTTCTTTTTGTATTAGTCTCGATATTCTTTCCTGTAAATCAGCTTTCTTCCTTAACTGTTAGTCCTCTCATACTTAAGTTCTGATATCCTTCTTCTGATATTTATCTTCTGATAATCTAAGTTCTGATATCCTTAAGTTCTGACTTCCAGTAAGTACTGATTCCAGTAAGTACTGATATTTCCTGTTTGTTAAGATCTGAAAACTAAACATGAAACATATTAGACATGTCATCTCAAATATATCTAACAATCTACCCCAACTTGTAAATTGTGCAAAAATATACAAGTTAATAGATTTGATGATGTCAAAAACATTTAAGTTCAAATGCAATGAGAGTTTAATAAGACTATTAACTACAACTTACAGTCCTTGTAGCTTTACCAACTTCACTGGATCAATCTAAATCCATAATAATTCTAACAAAATATCTTACCAGCTTGTCTTCAGCTTTCCTCAGAATTTCAACTAACTGTGCTTTGACCTGCATCAGTTCTTTATCTTTACTATCACCAATTTGATAAATGGTTGTTCTGAGAGCTTGAATTGATGTTCTTTCAAGTCCATCACCAAGTCTGATAACTCTAGGACGTGAAGAGTTTTCATTATAACATAAGCATTTTCCTTTCAGAATAACTTCCACCGTAGCAGAATTCTTCAGCATAGGAATTTCTGTTCCATCACCTTCAGTAATCATTGGTATATACTCAGAAGTCTTTATACTAGAGATGCTAAATAGATCTCTTATAGCCTTCAAAATGTATTCTGACCATCTTCTTGTAACATCAGATTTTACTTCCAGAAGATAGTGAATATGTTGAAGTTCTCTGACAGACTTCTTTAGCACATCAGTATCAGCTAGTCTGTAAGTTAATCCATCATTGAGAAATAAAATCAATTTCTCCCTTAGATTATCGTTATCATGAGCATCTATCACAATTTGAGCAGACAACACTTTATCAAGGTGCTTTTGTTTGATTTGTTCATATGGTTTGTCTGTCAACATGAAAGGATCTCTTAAAGTAACTTCTACTCCTGTTTGTATCTTCTCTTCATCAGAACCTAATCCAGTTCTATCTCTAGGTTGCTTGGATCTCAACCCAAATGTTGCGAGTTGATTCATCATAAGATTGGATTTTGGTTCAACTGGAGTAGCTTTCTTCCATAACAGCTTCTTCTTATCAGCAATTGTCATCTTTTCCAAATTAACTTCATCAGAATTTGTTGTTTCTTCTGTAACTTGGTGTTCTTCATTCTGAACAACTTGAGCAGTGTCAGAGGTTGTTTTAGATTCTTCAATTATCTTTCTTCTCTTCAGAATTTGAACAATTTCATCTTCTATCAAATCATCATCATGCATTGTAGTTTGGTAGACTGGAATGGAAGAACTTAGCTTTTTCTCAATCTTTAAAGGTTCACTAACCTTTTATTTTCCTTTTGATTTAGGATCAATCTCAGTTTGTGATCTAGTATTGGACTTTGAAGTCTCAGAATTTGAATTTTCCCTGATCACAATGCCTTTTTCCTTAGGCCTTGGAGGTTTCTTTGTATCAGAAACTTTAGACTTAAGATTTGTCTTCTCAGCTACAAATCTAGCTTCTTCCTCCTTGAGAGTTTCCAAATCCATTCCTGGATTTTGTTTTAGAAATAATCTTCTAGCTATCTCCTCATCAAGTGTCTGGATTTTAGGATTTTTGTAATAAACAGTAGTCTGCTTCCCTTTTAGCTTCAGAGTTTGTAAAAACTTCTGAGAGTCTTTAGATCCTGACTGAATCCGAATATCATAACTTGACATCAGACTTTGTTTATCAGAACTTGACTTCAGATTTTTAGCATTCATAGCATCAGAACTTGACATGTTCTGTGTAGAAGATTTTCCTTGAACTTTTCCTTGACCTCTACTCTTATCATAGTTTCCCTGGTCATCACCTTTATCATCCTTTTTCTTCAGTATTTGAGTAGGTGAGCATTTCGACTTAACTACCTTCTCCCCCTTTTTGGCATCATCAGGAAGTAAGAGAGAAAGAAGAAGTTCAATTGAAGATTAGACTTCTTCCAATTGAGCTTTCTGAGAAACTTGGTTAGCCAGAACCTCATCAATTTGGTCCTGTTGCTTCTCTTGAATCTTCTCAATGGCTTCAATTTTCTCAAGAGTAGGTCTGATATATCTGTTCTTGTCAAGCTTGATCTGTAGATCTAGCTTATCAGCATGTTCCTTTAGTATATCAACCTTTTCATGAGTAGAAGAATGTAGACCTTGAAGACGTTTGGTAGATAGAGCAGTGATCTTTAGTTGTGTCTATAAATCAGCATTTGTGAGCAACTCATCACTTTTAGCAATATGCTCTGTCAAAACGTTAGAACTTGGAATGAAATCAGTGTCATTCCACTTCTTGGTCCACTCCACACCTCTGTGAGTATCCTCCCAAGGAATAGGTGCTTCCTGTTCAACAAATTTCTTCACCAATTCTTCCTTTCCCAGAATGGGAACTGGAATCTCAACAGAAACATTGTCATCAGAACTTGAGGAAGACTCATTATGTTCTGACAGCACAACAATGTGTGAAGCAACTGAACATTCATGAACAACTTCATTTAAATTCTGAACATCAAAAATTTATCTCCAGAGCTGGTGTGGTTGATGTAGATGGTATCTCAGCATTTAAAATTGGAAAATGAGTTGGAGATTGCTGAGCTTCCGTAGATGGAGCTTCCAGATAAAGAACATTTGGTATATTCAAATTATGAATATCTATTTCAGAAGTTGTAGTATGTTCTTTAGCATCATCCGTAGCTTTAATAGGAGAAACAAGAGGTGTTGACGCAGTATCATGAGCTTGAGTAGGGAATGGCAGAGCTTCAATTACCACAGGTTCTGATGAGATCAGAGATTCCTAATCCCCTTCCTCAGATTCTGTTGAATCCTCAGATATAGGCTTGGCCTTGTACCTTTCTGCCCTCATTTTCTTTAGTCTCCTTGCCAGTGAAGGAGTTGCTTTAGCAGCTCCAGAACTTACAGATTTCCTCTTCAAAGTATCAGAACTTTGAGCTGCAGTTTCTTTCTGAGAAGTAACATTCTCTGCTCCAACTATCACAGTTTCTGATGCATGACCCTGTGCTTCAACTGTTTCCTCATCACTATCAGATTCATCTCTGAGAATCATCTTCCTTCTCTTTTGTGGAGGTTGAGGAACAGACTTTGTCCTCTTTGGCCTGGAAGATGAAGATCTGATGGTTTGTGCTGATGATTCAGGTTGAGTTGATGGTTTGAAAGATGTCCTGATGGTAGATTTTGGTTGTGGTTGAGAAGTTTGAGGTGTCTGGGTATTGGTGGTAGGTGCTGATGGTTGAGGTTCAGATGATTGGACATCAGGATATAGTGCAGTGTATGTAACTGGATCATAGGTTATTAAGGCATGTTTGACAGATAAGGGAATTTGGAGGGGTCTTAACACAGCCTTCTTATTAGCAGTAGATAATAAGTCATTAAAAGCTCTTTTAGCTAGTCTAAATGGTGAAAGTGATTCACTAGCTAATTGGGGCTTATCAGAACAACAAACACTAGAGATAAGCTGACAGAATCTAGCAAAATAGACAGTATTCCTATCTTCTGTCATCCTATCCCCAATAAAGCCTAAAACAACACTTGCATAATCAAAATCAGTTTGATTAATGAGAGCATACCCGATTTGTTGACTGAGTATGGGGATTGCATCGAAATTAGAACATTTGTTGGCGAAGGTCTTTGTAATACAGTCAAAGAAGAAACTCCATTCCCTTCTTATGTTGGGTCTCTTCAATTGACCCAGCTTTGCTAATGTCTTTTCATACCCCAGACTGGCCATCATATTTTGAAGAACTGGCTCCTCAACAGTTGTATAAGTACAGTTCTCAGGCAGCTACAATGTTTGATGAACTGTAGCCAAAGTCACGACATGCTCATCATCCCCTGTTGTAAAGATAATACTTGGGGACCCTTGAGCACCTTCATCATCATAGATTCCACTTCTCCAAAACTCCAGCACTTGGGTTCCAGAGATTACTTTAGGTTGGGTCAAAGCATACCCAATATCAGAATTATCAAGGAAATCCTGAATAAAGTGAAGTTCCAATGGAGCTTCAGCCTTGCTAAGAATAGACGAGTAGTTGTTAGGAACAAACTTAGCTCCATTGAAAATCAAGTCTTTTGGTTCCATTGCTGTAGAAATTAAGTGAGAAAGATAGTGTTTGCAAGGTGTTTGATAAAAGTCCTGAAAGAAAACGCTTCAGAGAATATTCAGAGAGATAGAATAAAAGAGATTAAGAATAGAAAAGTAAGTAAAAGATTAGAAAATCTTTTAACTCCCATATATATATACTCTCTCCACTCAATAGTTATATTTTTGAAGCATGGGATACACTTTACACCTGGCAACGTGTGAACAGTCAGTAAAAAGTTAAAGCAGGAATTAATAGGCACGTAAAATAAGCAATAATTACCGTGCACATGCAGCTTTTCAGGACAAACACATTTACCACTAACCCATAATGATTATAACTATTTTTATCTTACCTAAATATATTCTGATTTAAATATGACTGTTTCAGTTTTTACCACAAATAAGTCAAGTAAAGAATAATGCCACGTAAGCATCAAGAATTCTATCAGGATTTAATATCAGAACTTAAACTTATATCAGATTTTAACAATCATCAGAATATGGCTTATGTACTCAAAAAGTGAATAGCTTTTTCTGTGATTCTTCATACAAATATTGACTTGTTTTCTTCAGAGTTTAATCATCAAAACTTCCATCAGAACTTGTCCTCAGAATTTATGCAAATGACATTTAACTGTTTGTCAAAAAAAATTTAATCACCACAGTAATTTTCATCATTCATATGGAGTGAAAGTGTGTGCATTCAACAGAATATCAGATAAAGATTAAAGTCTGATAAACTTCAGTACATCTTAGAAATAAGGCATAACTAAGAAAAGTGCTTAAAATCTGTCATCAATCACAAAGTCTACTCAAGAACAAATTTATGCAAGAATCCACCTCAACTGTTTGTGCTCATTTTATTCATCTTTTGAAATTCCTTTTTACAGTGGCTTCTCAGTTTAAGTGAGTCACGACTGCTTATCAGAATTTATGCCGTTGTCAGAGTATTTCTCCAATAATCAGAGAATGTGAAAAGTCACCAAGAAAATTTATTTGCTTTTCTAATGCATATTACTTAATACCAGCAATGCACTTGGGTGTTCCCTTCCACTTATTTACTCTAGATATCAAAGAAGTACCTGACTTTTATTTCCTTTTCTTTTATATTCTTTTGATAAGTGAGGCTTATCAGCATTTAGTTCATTCTTAAGATTTACTGAAATCAGAATCTGACAGATAAAAAGAAAGAATCTAGTTTGTGACTTAGTAATAAGATACACAAAGTGAACTTGACTAAGCTCAAAATCAGAATTTGCTTGTGTTAATAAGTTTCCACATAAACAACTAATTAAAACATGCGATTTCTAGTATATTAAAGACTACTAGGTCAACATCTAGCACAGTTATCCTCATTGGATTGAATAGTCACAAAACATTCAAAACACTATTAGAGTTTAAAGATACACATCAGATAACAATCACCATTTAATGAATTTCAATTAAAGAACAAATTTCATGAGGATAAGATAATCTGTAAACACTGATCATAAAGTCGGATGCATGAGAACAAAAACTAAGTAGATTTAGAGAAAGAACCTGAAACCATTCTAAGTTCATTTACCAGTCTTGTAAAAGTAGCTTCACATAGTGGTTTTGTGAAGATATCTGCTAGTTGTTGATCTGTTGGAACAAAATGCAATTCTACTGTACCTTCCATCACATGTTCCCTTATGAAATGGTACCTAATGCTGATGTGTTTTGTCATTGAGTGTTGAACTGGATTACCTGTCATAGCAATAGCACTTTTATTATCACAGTAAATAGGGATTTTAGAAAATTCTAACCCATAATCCAGTAACTGATTCTTCATCCAAAGAATCTGTGCACAACAGCTTCCTGCAGTAATATATTATGCTACTACAGTTGATGTGGAAATTGACTTCTGTTTCTTGCTAAACTAAGAAACCAATCTGCCTCCAAGATTTTGGCAGCTTCCACTAGTGCTTTTCCTGTCTATTTTGCATCCTGTAAAATCTGCATCTGAGTAACCTATTAGCTTAAAATCTGATTCTCTAGGATACCACAATCCCAAATCAGTTGTACCCTTAAGGTACTTGAAAATTCTCTTCACAACTATTAAATGAGGTTCTCTTGGATCAGCCTGAAATCTTGCACAAAGACAGGTAGCATACATGATATCAGGTCTACTGCAGCTAAATAGAGTAAAAAACCCATCATACCCCTGTAGTTAGTAATATCTACTGGTGAGTCAGTATCTTTATCTAACTTGGTTGCAGTGGCCATGGGAGTGGATGCAGTTGAACAATCTTGTATTCCAAATTTCTTCAGTAAATTTCTGGTATACTTGGACTGACAGATAAAAGTACCTTCTTCATTTTGCTTGACTTGAAGGCCCAGAAAATAACTAAGTTCTCCCATCATACTCATTTGATATCTTGACTGCATTAGCTTTGCAAACCTCTCACAAAGTTTGGCATTTGTAGAACCAAATATGATATCATCAACATATATCTGTACCAAAAGTAAGTCCTTTTAATGGTTGAGGTAGAATAGTGTTTTATCAATTGTACCTCTGTGAAATCCACTTTCCAGAAGGGATTGAACTAAAATCTCATACCATGCTCTAGGAGCTTGCTTAAGGCCACAAAGTGCTTTTTCAAGCCTGTAGACATGATTTTGAAATTATGAATCTACAAAGCCTGGAGGATGTTCAACATAGACCTCTTCTTCCAATTGTCCATTAAAAAAGCACTTTTCAAATCCATTTGAAAGATTTTAAACTTTTTGTGAGCAGCATAAGCCAAAAAGATCCATATGGCTTCTAATCTAGCAACTAGTGTAAATGTTTCATCATAATCAATACCCTCCTGTTGAGAGTAGCCTTTAGCAACCAGCCTTGCTTTATTCCTTGTAATTATGCCATCACTGTCAGTTTTATTTCTGAACACCCATTTTGTGCCAACAACTGATCTGTTCTTTGGTCTTGGCACTAGGTTCCTGACTTTATTTCTTTCATAATTCATTTAACTCTTCCTGCATTGCTTGCACCCAATCAACATCTTGAAGAGCTTCTTTCACTTTCTTTGGTTTAGTCTGAGATAGAAAAGAATGATAGAGACATTCATTTGATGTTGCAGTTCTAGTTCTGACACCTGCTTCAGGATCTCCAATAATTAAGTCAGGTGTATGTGATTTGGTCCACTTCCTTGCAGATTGAAGTTGACTTCTAGAACTGGATCGTCCCCCATGATCCATACTGTCTCCATCAACATTTTCTGATGCTCCCCCTGTAGTTATACTTTCTGAGACTTCAGAATTTAACTTGGATCCTTCAGGATTTGATGTATCAGAGCTTTCAGAATTATCAGAATTTGGCTCATCAGAGCTAGATGAATCAGAACTTGAAGAGCTTGTGATAGGTTCTGATGCTTCTTGAGAGTCTTGAGATGTGGTAGGATTTCCAGCTTGCTCCCCCTGGACAGGTGCATTTTCCTTTGGAGTTGTTACCACAGATTCAATGACATCAGTACTTAGAGGATCAGAGTTTAAGTCATCAGAATTTACCGAATCAGAATTTAAGTCTTCATTTTCAAATCTCAGCTGATCGTGATCATTGAAATCTTCAAGTCCAGTAATCTTCTTATCAACAAAAGATACATTGATAGATTTCATGACAACCCTTGTTCTTAAATTGTAGACTCTGAAGGCTTTTGTGGAAAGTGGATATCTAACAAAAATTCCTTCATCAGCTTTTAGATCAAATTTTGACAGCTGCTCAGGATGAGTCTTAAGAACAAAACACTTGCACCCAAATACATGAAAGTATTTCAGATTTGGCCTCTTCTTCTTCACCATCTCATATGGTGTTTTTCCTTGCTTGTTTATGAGTGTTGCATTCTGTGTAAAACAAGCAGTCTGCACAGCTTCAGCCCAAAAGTAGGTTGGCAGCTTTGCTTCATGAAGCATAGTTCGTGCAGCTTGAATGAGAGTTCTGTTTCTTCTTTCTACAACTCCATTTTGATGTGGAGTTCCAGGTGCAGAAAAATCCTGTTTGATTTCATGCTCTTTGCAGAACTCTTCCATGATTGAATTTTTGAACTCAGTCCCATTATCACTTCTTATAATTTTAACAGAATCTTTGACCAACTTATCCAGCTGTCTGACATGATCAGTTAGAGTAAATGCAGTTTCATTCTTCTTGTGCAAGAAGTACACCCAAGTGTACCGTGTGAACTCATCCACTATAACCATAACATATTTCTTCTTTGTAATAGACATGACATTGACTGGACCAAATAGATCAACATGTAGTAGGTGATAAAGCTCAAGAATTGATGACTCGGTTTTTCTCTTGAAAGAAGATTTTCTTTGTTTTGCCTTTTGACATGAATCACAAAGGCCATCAGGAGCAAATACTGATTTTGGCAGTCCTCTCACAAGATCTTTCTTTACAAGCTCATTTATGTTGTTGAAGTTTAAATGAGAGAGACTTTTGTGCCAATTCCAGCTTTCTTCAATTGATGCTCTACTCAACAGACAGATTGCAGAACCATCAGAAGTTGTTGAAAGTCTGGCTTCATAAATGTTACCATGCCTGTAACCTTTCAGAACCACTTTTCATGTAGAATTACTTACAACTTCACAGTGTTCTTCAAAGAAATCCACATGATAACCTCTGTCACAGATTTGACTCACACTCAGCAGATTGTGTTTAAGTCCTGAGACAAGAGCTACTGTTTCAATGATGACATTCCCAAGATTAATATTGCCATATCCCAGAGTTTTTTCCATGTTGCCATCTCCATAAAAAACTCCTGGGCCAGCTTTCTCCACAAAGTCTGAGAGCAGGGCTTTATTTCCAGTCAAATGTCCTGAACATCCACTATCCAGTACTAGGATATTTTTCCTGTTGCCCTGCAATCACAAAGACCACTAATGGTTACTTTTAAGGACCCAGACTTGCTTGGATCCTTTGGTCTTTTTAAGTTTGTTAGCATTTGCAGCGGATTTAATATCAGAGTTTATGCTAACATGTTGTTTATCAGAACTTATATCAGACTTTGCATCAGACTTTACACTAGAAGGAATTAAAGCAACTTTCTTCAAAGAAGGTTTTATTTGATAATAATCATAGTATAAACTATGATATTCCTTACAAGTATAAATAGAATGCCATAAACTACCACAATGAAAACAAGGATTTTGTGGCTTAAACCTAACAAACTGACTCTTAACTTCTGACTTAGGAGGTAAAAAGTTTATATTCTTATTCTTCCTGCAAAAAGAATCAAGATGGTTAGAGTTTCCACAGTTATAACATTTCTTTCTAGGAGCATTAGGAACATGCATATAATTATTGCTTTTATTCACACCTTCCTTTCCATTCCTATTTTTCCTAGCTGCCTTAACCTTGTTGACATTCCTTATTTCTTTCAGCTTATGCTTAAGTTGCTTCTTTGTCATTAAGCCTATGTTGACTTCAGTTGGTTTATCCTGTTCTAATTTGTCAGAAGTTGACTTCTCCTTAACTTCTGTCACAGACTCTTTCATCTTTTCAGAATCGACTTTACAGTTTTAGCTACAAACTTAATAGGATTTACCTTTGGTTTAACATTTTGTTTAACAATAATTGGCTCAATTTGTTCAGTTCCTTTTTCACTTTTATCATCTCCATAACCTAAGCCCTCTTTCCAGTTTCCACTACTTAATAAATTCTGAGTTGGTCTACCAGAGTTGGTCCAAGTCCTGATAATCTTTTTTTTTTCTAACTCAGTTTTTAGAGATTTATTCAATTTTAGCAATTCATCTCTCACATAAAAAGCATTATCTCTTTCTTTCTGAGTTTGATGGAACATAACTAACTCTTTTTCTAAATAATCATTCCTTTTCTTAAAAGCAAGATTTTCAGAAGTTAATCTTTCACATGTTAAAGTTTGATCTCTGTAGCTAATAAACATGGTTTTAAGATATAATCTCAACTCAGTAATATCATCAGTATGAAAGGCATAAGTTGTTTGAGATACTTTAATTCAGCAGTTTCAAGGCTGCCATCAGCATTTGCTATTAAAGCATAATTCACCTCATCTTCAGAATCTGAAGAGTCTGTCCAGCTTTTTTTCTTTGTGACAAGTGTCTTGCCTTTGTCACTCTTTCCTTTCTTGCAGTCAGGAGATATGTGGCCTCTTTCACCACAATTGTAGCATTTGACATTTGAGTTGTCTCCTCTGTCAGACTTTGCATTTTTGCCTTCATACTTTCTGAACCCTTTCTTATCAGTACTTCCACCTTTCTTGAAAAACTTCTTTCCCCTTCTGAATTTCCTCTAGGCTATCTTTATGATACCCTTCACCATAAGAGCACACAATTTCATCATCTCTTCATCAGCATCTATTTCAGGTAAACTTTCAGTTTCTGAATCATCATCATCAGAACTTGATGATTCTGAATCAGACTTTGTGATGAGAGCTTTTCCTTTGCCCTTCTTTGAGACAGCCACTTTGGGAAATTCCTCCTCATCCTTCGAAGCAACTGTCCTTGACTTTCTCCCATATCTCTTGCTTCTTTGATCCATCTCAAGTTCATAAGTCTTGAGCATACCATAAATTTCATCAAGAGTAGTTTCATCAAGAGCATAGTAGTCTCTTATAGTAGTAGAATTGAAATCCTAACTTTCAGGAAGAGCTAAAAGGAATTTTAGATTTGAATCTTCAAGATCATATTCCTTGTCCACCAGTGATAGATCATTCAAAAGTTTGACAAACCTGTCATATAAGTCAGTTAATGACTCATCACTTTTTGAGTCAAAGTGCTCATACTCTTGAGTGAGTATAGTCCTCCTGTTCTTCGTGATTACATCAGTTCCCTGGCATCTTGTCTCCAAAGCATCCCATATATCCTTTGCAGTCTTGCAATGAATTACCCTATTTGACATGACATTATCAATGGCACTATGCAACAAATGCCTTACCTTTGCATCCTTGGAAATGGATGAAATATCTTCAGCTGTATACTCACTTTTCTCCTTTGGTATGGTCTTTGCTGGCTGATTTGCAACTACAACAGAGAGCTTGGTTGGCTTATGCGGTCCTTCATTAATTCTATCAAGGTATTCTGGATCAGTAGCGTCCAGAAACATAACCATCTTCACTTTCCATATGGGATACTCAGAAGGTCTCAGTATGGGAACCCTAATAGTCTCATATCGACTGTGGATTTGAGTGTTTTTAGTTTCTTCAGTTTTGGTGGGCTTGGTTGGATTTTCTGCTTCTTCAGATATGATTGTTTGGATCTTTACTGTATGTGTGTTAACAGATAGGCTCTGATACCAATTGATAGGTCACACAACACTATAGAAGGGGGTTAAATACAGTGTAGAATAAAATCAAATCGATTTCAAACACAAGTAACAGTAAACAAATATATTCGATATAATAAACTTTGTTACAATGGAACTGTTCTCTCTAGTGATGAACAAATATCACGAGAGCTGCTAGGTTACAATGTATGATCTTCTCGATAATGATAACACATCTAGTGTAAACCTATGTCTGTGTTTATATAGTAAACAGTTACAAGATAAGTTCTAATTGATATGGAATATAATTTTGTTTCCTAAAATATATCAATCAGATATCTTATAAAATTCTTTCAGTCTTCTAACTATTTCCATGCATATCTTCTTTTTGTATTAGTCTCGATCTTCTTTCCTGTAACTTAGCTTCCTTCCTTAACTGTTAGTCCTCTCGTACTTAAGTTATGATATCCATCTTCTGATATTTATCTTCTGATTATCTAAGTTCTGATATCCTTAAGTTCTGACTTCCAGTAAGTACCAATTTCAATAAGTACTGATATTTCCTGTTTGTTAAGATCAGAAAACTAAACATGAAACATATTAGACATGTCATCTCAAATATATCTAACATATTATTATTTTCAACTGTAATTAGATATTTTCATTTGTGTGCTTGTGGTTAACCGTATAAATATAAATTTGATATTGTATTTGAATGATCAGATCGGATGTGATTAGGTTCCAGTCTAACTCGGGTTTAAAGCGGATAAAAATCATATTAAGATTAGACAAAATTCAGTTCAGATTAAATTTGGTTCGGATATTTTTGGATCATATCTTTTTCATTTTTTAATTTTTGAGACTCACAACTAAATAATTATGTTATCATAAAAATAAAATACTTTTAAGTATGAATTTTGCTTATTTCAGGTCATATTTGGTTCACATAATATATTATGCAGTTTGATTGATTCCAATTTATAACGGATCTGATATTTCAAATTATTTTCGGTTAAATTTTTGGTTTGGATAATTTTCGGATTGGTATTTTTTTCGTATAATTATCTGATTATATGATTCGAATCTCAGATCGAATCTCGATTCTACAGATTTGGGTTCGGTCCAATTTTTCGAATCCGAACCGATTTTGCGATAAAATTCATGATATGTGTAATCTTGGTGATCCTAATTTTTAGCCGATTCTTCCCCAAATGAAAATTGATTTGAAGTGTATATGGATAATTATTGTTCTAAATTTTAGTTGTAATTTAGAAAAAAGGTGTAAATTTGATTTTAGAATTTTCTTTTTAGAGAATAATACATATGAACATGTTACTCTTTTAATTTGTAATGAACATTTTTCTGGAAAAATGGGCAAATAAATGTTATTCGAAGTTTAGCAAGGAAAACACATATATCATAGCACTTCATTAAGAGATCAACCTTATTAGAGCTATTTTGTAAGTAGAAAATTGGAATCTGTTTATTTACAAGGGCAACTATTGACCTACTCTTTAACCATAAGAAAAACATTTTATACCGACTAAAAAGTGACATTAGGGGAATGAACATGCGTAAAGGGGAAGAGAAAAAGCTCTCAATACACATGATTTAGTGAAAATGCATGTCTTATTCTCTATATAAATGTATCTAGGGCTGAATATGTAGTAGTATAGTTGAACTAGAGGAGATAATGTTATAGTCTTTATTGTATTTAATTAGTTGTATTAGTGAGATATGAGGGGAAACTAAATTAAATTAAATATTTAAAACGTGTCAAAAATAAAGAACTACAAAAGTATTTGGTTTTGCATCTCCGCAATTCTTGAGTTAAATACATGAGTTGCAATTTCAAACTAAAATGAAGATATACGTTCTAAATTAAATTTTATAATACTAAGTTCCTAATATAAGATATGAACAAAGGAGAATAACAGACATGAAAGATTTTATGCAGATTTGTAACACTTAAAATAGAAATAGACAAAAAAAATTTAGAAAATATGTTAGTCTATTTTAGTACAATTTCTGTAAACTGTGCATGCTGATCTATAAAATATATAACGGGTCCTTAGTTCTAGTAATAAAACATTCTAGATTTTCTTGTATTCTTTCAAGAAGTAATTAAGTTCTTTGATTTTTAAGAACTTGGATTTGTAGCAAAACCTATTTGATTTTGAATAAAAATAAAGTGAGTTTTGATAAATGCTTTCCTGTCTTTTACAGTTAGTTAATTATCACTGCAATATATCTTAAGTGTTAAGTTCAAGTAAGCCAAACACATAACTTTGATTTATTAAAAACATATTAAAAAGTTTTTAAGCAAGAAAAATCAGGATACACACATTCACCCCCATTGTGTGCATTTCATACCTAACAAGTGGTATTAGAGCAAAATCTGAAAGTAAACAAATTAGATCTTGGAAGTATAAGTGCACAAAAGCTTAGCAGTATCAAGATCCCTGTTTTAGACAAAGCAAACCACACTCTGTGGAAGAAGAAGATGATGTAGTTCATCAAGATGGTGCATCCACTGTACCTTGAGATTCTCAAGTGTAACACCCCCAAATCCGGGGTCGGGGATTTGGGTTGTCTCGAGTTCCATTTCACTTAACAACACTTAATCTAAATAAACAACCAATTACTGCGTACTGTGACCCCACAATATACACACACACCATAAGTTATAGTCTCAGAGATGAATACCAAAATAACTTAAGTCATTTTATTCCACAATTATAAGTCATTATACCTTAAAAAGGTTTTTGAATAAATTTACATATTCTTTGCCATTATTACAATTCATAATATACATAAGTATGGTACATCAAAAGGTTGAAAGCCTAGCCTATTGGTTGAAAGCCTTAAATTTGAAAACAAGTTTTGGGATCCGCTCTAACCTTTAAAATCATTTTGAATACTCAAAAATATTGTTGAAAGCATCTGGAATAAGGATGATTTGATAGAATAAATCAATTCCAAGATAATCAAAGAATATCTGAATATTATGCTATAAATAATATTCTAATAACGAATAGCTTTTACCAAAGCAAATGAAGTAAAAGTTTTGAAAATAACTTTCTGAAAATATTTAAGGTAACAATGATTGATGATATCAATCATTTCTCGAATACTTGGCGAATAACGAAACATTATTCTTCAAGAAAATAAAAATATTATCTAATACAATAAGCGTAATCATCAGTCCTCGAATGAATATTCAAACTAATATTCTTTAAATAAAATAAGAGGAGTCATAAGTCCTCGAATGAATATTCAGACTAATATTCATTTAATAAAAGAAGCGGAGTCATAAGTCCTCGAATGAATATTTAGACTAATATTCATTAAATAAAATAAGCGGAGTCATAAGTCCTCAAATGAATATTCAGACTAATATTCATTTAATAAAATAAGCGGAGTCATAAATCCTCGAATGAATATTCAGACTAATATTAATTTATTAATAGAATAAAATAAGTTTCATAAGTAGAAATTCTATTCAAATAATTAAATTAGTCTTTGATCATAATATGAATCTTAAATGAATATTCAAAAAATAATATTCACTTATAATATAAAACTATCGAATAAACATTATTCGATTAATATTTTTAAAAACTATATATATATATATATATAATATACTCAGGAACATCGCCTCCCGGTTTAGAATAATGTTCAACTCTGGGTCCCCTATACTAAGGGTATACACAAGTATTGCTTATCTCGAGCATAGGTATTATGCAGTTTATAATCAATTGAATCAACATTGCGATATCAAGATTACAAAACATGCATGCATATATATATCATATTGACATGCTCCAATATATCGCAAAATTTTCTAATAACAATCATGCACTTATCACAAGATAATGCATGTATATATTTACATCACAACAACAGTATAACGGGTAAAAAACTTGCCTGAGTGTTCCGGGGAAGACTTAAGCTTAGAGTGGGTCTGGTAACCTATGAACAACAAGATAAGCCGGAATTAGACCACGACCGATTAAGAAACTAGTCAAAACTCACTCACACCCTAACGGTCTCTTACGGTCAATTATACACTTAACGATTTGCGTTAATCGCTCGCGTACCCTCGGCTCCACTAATATTAATAAATTAACCGTTATGAATTTTAAGACGACTCTTTCATGAGAACTTTACTGACTTCCTTATTCACCTGACATAATTCTCTCGTCTTTCAATTAATCATTTAAGGGTCTCAATTATGGTCTCAAAGTTACTCGAGGTGTCGGGGTTCGCTCGCGAAACGCCGTTACTTAAAATGGTCGTTTCTCATCGCTCGTAACTTGGATTTAGGCGAACGACATATCAAAATGAAGCTCGTAACATGAACTATCTAAATATGGCAAAGGTCAGAATCTTACATTTAGTTCAAGGGTCCTAATGTTAAGCACAGAAACAGTTAAGGAAAATCGGGCATTATGACGGCTAGAACTTAGCGATTTTCAATATTTTTACCACTCCAAATCAATCCCTTCCAACTACAATCCATCCACAACTTCAAGATTCAAACCTAGGCTACTGATCTTAGCCAAAAAAAGCTCAAGAATATAAATCTAATTCAATATTATACCATCTGTATAATCTACTTAACAATCAAAGTTCAATTCAAGCTTAATCATTCAAACAACTACTCATCCATCCAAACCATCCCAAAATTCAAGCAAACAAACTTAGTACTTAAAGGTCCAGAAGTTTTATACCTTTATTTGTGAGGGGAAAGTTGCTAGGAAGCCTTAAAACCTTGATTAATCCTAATACAAGCTTGGATCTCACAACCAATCAAGAAAACACAAAGTTAGATTTTGATGTTTCTAAAAGTCCGATTGAAAGAACTGTACAACTGAGGATCTGAAAATGCTTATTTGTACGTGACTTGTAAACAAGAGTTGTAGGCTATCTCAATACCTTTCCAAAGAGCTATAGAACATACTATTTGAGTGAGTATTGAAGGAGATAGGGCAGTTTGAAGTTGTTGCTCTGGTTTTAGCCGAGAGCAAGCTTTGAAAAATGGGGTGATGAAATGCTTCTTTGATTTGCCTTGGTTAATTGGTGTGATGTTTTATTTGTTTAGTTAATCTAACCTTGATTTGATTAACCAAGGTCATAATACATGGCCATAAATCATCCCTGGCTAAATATCTTTTAAACCATGTTTATGTTATCAAGCACATGTCAGCTTGCATCCACGTGTCCACACCTTGTGGTTTGATGATGTCATAATCCTTGGCTTCTTGTAAAAGCTTGTCTCTTGGTCGCTTATTTGTTTTACGGTTCGCTTAACTCTCGTTCTCGTTAATAGTTTGAGGGATCATATCCGGGATCTTATTACTTGGGCATCCCTGAACCTTTATTAATATCTTATAATCCTTTAATGATCCTCTGCTATAATCCTTAAATAAAAATCCTTTTAATTATATTACCTTATACTTAATCCTTTCGGTATCTGGTAGATTTTTGGGAAAAACCAAAGTGTTCGAATCTGAATTCTGACGACCTTTATATACACTCATTTACTTTATGGAATACTAATACGATCTAAGAATTTCCATAACAGTACTCCTATATAACGTGGTCTGATAATTTTTCCTTAATCAGCACAATCAGCAAAAAGTTACTATTTATCAGGGTTTCCAAAAAAATTCAAAAATTGGGGTTATTACATCAAGTATGGACCCTTCATTCCTATGGGAGGGTACCTGGAGCAACTCAAAATACTGTTGTTATTTCTGGTCATTATGCTCCAAAAGATCCATCTACATACACTAAGCCAGAGAAAGAGAAGGTCTCACTTGACAGTGGCTTGCTACTCATTTTGATGGAGTCTCCTGATAATGTTATGTACAACAACATTATCAACTATGAGCCAGCTAAAAAAAATGGGAGATGATAGAGATCTTATGTGAAGGTACTGAAGAAGTAATATGAAACCAAAAAAGAATCTTGATCTCACAATATGAGGGTTTTATGGTTAAACCAAAGAAGACATTATTAAAGTATTTGAGAGGTTCAATAAGTTGATAAATGACTTGCAGTTGCATGATAAGTTCTATGACACTGAGGAGGTCAACTTGAAGTTTTTACTCACTCTTCCTGACCACTTAGAACAGAAAATTTCTACAATAAGGAAAGGAAGAGATCTAGGAAGAATAACCTTGGAGGTATTGTATGGAAATCTAAAAACTTATAAACATGAGATGGTGTAGAGAAAGTCATTGAAGCTAAATCAAGGGCATGTTCTTGATGTATCAAATGTCTTCACAACAAATGACTAGTAAGTGATTGAATATGAAACTGAATCTCAAATTCAAGTTGTGCAGCCTATTGAGGAGAAATATAAGGAGTCTCGGAAACAAGTCATCTTGGAGGTAGGAGAAGAAGAGTTCTATACTCTTGAGAAGTTAGATGAAATGGATCAATCCATGGCTTACATGGAAAGAAAACTTTAAAATATAAGGTTAAAAAAACCAAGATCTTTCAAAGGTAAAGGTCAATCCTCCTACAACAAAAACAACTGGAAAGGAAAATCTTAGATAAACACAACTGACAAAGGTGGCTACAAGTCAGGATCTGTAGACATATCTAAGATTAGATGCTATAATTGTGACGAGCTTGGTCACTTTGCTACGGAATGTTGAAAGCCAAAGAAGGTGAAGAAAGATAACGCATACTTAGAGCTTGAAGCCAAGTCTGAAGCACTTCTGAAGAAACAACATGGAAAAACTTATATTGTTGAGGTAAAAAGTTGGGATGGCACTGATGATGAAGATGGAAATGAAAAATATAGAAATGATGCTATTATGGCCTTAGAAGAAGGTGTTGCCCAGTAAAGTTAATTGTTTAAGGGGGTTGGATACAATTAACTTACAAATTGATTTATCATAGAAGTAAAGTAATGATAATAATAAACAGATGAATCAAATAATAGTTTATATTGATCTTTAATAAACTGTTACAAAACTCTCTAAAGAACAATATTCTAAAGAGCTTCTAGGTTATGAATATTACTCGAGTTAAGCACACCATAAAGTGATAACCTATTTTGTGTTTATATATCACACAACTACGCAATCAATCCCTATCAATTATAAGATATGTTATAATATAAATTATCTAGTTTCTATACATATCTAAATCAACAACTACGATTCTATGAATCAACAGATTCTGATTCATCCTATAGCCGTGACTTAGCCAATCATATCCTGACAGTCATCATATCCTGATGCATATCCTGACTACATCAGATCCTGGCGCTTGACAAATCCTAACTGTTATACAGATCCTGACTGGCTTCACATCCTAACTCCATAGCAGATCCTGATTCCTGACATAGACAATTTCCAACAATCTCCTCCAATTTATGCTTTGCAGAGTAAGCATAAATTCTAAAGTGCTGTCTAGTTCCAAAAACCAGAAGGACAAAATGTTAAGTATAAGATTAGTAAAGCATACTTTATTTCATAATTTGGTCTTCATATTTCTTGATAGACTCTGTAGTATCTCTGAAAAAAGCTTTCAATCTTTCATTAATCTTCTTCAACATTATCTGCTCTAGACTGATCTTCAAGTTTTTCTCATATTCAGTTTCTTCAGATAACTGGTATATTACGGCTCTTAAGTTTCTGATCGGAGTTCTTTCAATCATCAACTCAATCCAGTAACACATAACAAGCTTTTGGACCATCAAGATTCATGGTTATATGTCTCTGAGTGAGGACATTCTCAATTATTGCTCCTTCTTTCCTCATGTTGACTTCTTGCATTCTGAAATTCATGTAAGGGGGAATATACGATCCAAAATAATGAGAACCATTATCATGTATCCTTTTCCTGATAGTAGCAAGAATCATGTTAGACTATTCTCTGGAAGCCTCATCTTCAACTTTGAGCAAGTAATGGATATACTTGAGTTCCTTAGTTGTTATGATCAGTAATTCACCAAGAGATAGAACTTGAACTTGATCACCTTGCGGTAAGATTATAATCTTTTTCTTGGGTTCTTAGCCATCATGTCTGTCAAGTATGATCTTCACTGCTTCTAGCCTGTCCAGATGATCAATTGTAACTTCCTAACTAGGACTATCAGCTAGAGTGAAATTCATCAACCTTAGATTAACCAAATAAGCTTCGTTATGCCCAATCCCAGCTCTTGTATAAGGTGCAGACATTTTTAGAGCATTGGCTTGTACCATCCAGGATTTCTTATCTCCCATAATGTTAAAATCAGGTAAACCTTCCTTCCTTATACCTCCAGTAACAAAATTCATCTCATCATTATAATTAAGATCATTAAATATCTTCCATTTGGACTTGTTCTTGATCTTAGAAAATATTTGAGCTCTCCCTTCCACTCTTTCACTCAACATCCTCCTATCAGTATTCCTCCATCTATTCCTGCCAGATCTCTTAAGCATGTTCTTAAAATTTTGATTAGCTCTATTAACAGCTATCCTGATCTTTCTCTCATGTCTTCTTTCCTCTTCATTAAAAGCATCATTTCTTTCATCTTCTCCAACTTCAACATTAAATGCTTCAACATAGGTAGATATTTACTCAAGATTCATCCGGAATAGAGCTTCTTCATCTTCATTTTCAAAGAATTCTGAAATAGACATCCTGCCAGGATCAGGAACTGAACTGTCAGGAATTGCACCATCAATATTTTCCTTGTCAATAATTGTGTTAGGAATTGATACTCTATTATCAGGATTTACAGTTGATTTATCAGGAACAACTTCAATCTGTAATTTCCTCGATCTCCTTAACACAGGCATTTCAGCATCTTCACTTTCAGCATCAACATCTTCATTTATCAACTTAATAGAATTCTTTATGGGTTCAGGATTGAGATATGAAGGATTAACATGAAGTTTAAGAACCTGAAACTGAGCTGTCTCAGGAATCTCTTCAATCTTGATTCCATTAGACCTTGTCCTTCTTTGAGAGGGAACAATGGCTTTATTATCATTCTTAGCAACTTTCCTGCTACCTTTCTTTCCACCCTTAGCCTTCCTCTTTCCTTTAGAAGAATTTGGATTTGTAGTCGGCAACTGACTGAGAATATCTTCATGTTGTTTAAGCGTATCTTCATGTGATGTATTAAGAAATTCATTAGCCAGATGAGTGACATTTCTTCCACTCTTATATCTTTGTGATACAAAGTGATGCTAGCATTAGCCTTTGTTCTGGAAGTTTTATAGACTTTCTGTGCATCTTCAGGGTTATCAATTATCACCTCATCTCTGTCAGGAATTTCAGATTCTGACTATTGCTTTTCCATCGGGATTTGAGAGTGAGTAATTGTTTTGGTCTTCACAGTTTTAGCACCATCCTTGGAGACATGAGTTGACTAAGTAGTTTGAGTTTGTGTCTGAGTACTATCTCTAGATTGAACTACTACATCATCATAGGTCTTCTTTGCTTGTTTATCACCATCACCATCAAGATTGGCATTTGTCCTCAAAACTGATTTAGGTGCATATTTTTTCTTAGAAACTACTATCTCCCCCTTTTTGGCATCTAGAATCTGTAGAAGAGGGAGAATAACATCCAATTTGAGATTAGAATCTTGTTGTTGTTTTTCAATCACAGTCAACCTCTTAGACATAATTTCTTTCTTAGCCTCCATGCTAAACATCCATTTGACTAAACCATTGCTTTTGTTGGTGCATTTAATAGAAACTGATAGATATGCGACTTCCTCTCTTAGATCAGTATGTGCTTCTTCTAATGAATGGATGGAATAATTCATACCCTTGATCAATACAGTAGTGGCTTAATAGAATTCTTGATGTCAGAATTGGAGACCAAGTTAACAGCATAATCAACAATGGAATTTGCAGCCTCAAAAAAGATGCTTTTATGTGACAACCTCCATGTGTAATTCCATTCATGAGATCTTAGAGGATCCAAAGGAGCATGAAATGATGAAGATCCAAAGTTAGACATTTTAGAGGCTTGCACTGCAGCTTTGAATGCAGTATCATCAGGATTTTCATCAGTATCATCGGAATCACTAAAGGCCGCTTCAGGAACATCAAGAATGGTGTCAGGTACCTTGCCTTTAAGCTTCAAATCATGAATTGATTTAGAAGGCCCAGTTTCCTGTGATGAACCTGAAATTAAAGAATCAAAATCACCTAAATCTCTCTTTTCTTTTAAAGTGATCTCATCACTTCTCACACATATATTACTGTCAATAGTAATATTTAGCTCACTTTTATCACTCTTATCTATCTCTCCTTTTTCTAGTACAGGAGATTGCCTTTAATATTTCTATTTTTTCTCTTGATCTTTTCTCACAAACTCACTAGAAAGGCTCAACTCACTAGCAATAGAAGAAATAAGAGGGGGCAAAGAGAAGTGGTCTGTAGTCATATAAATAGAGGTATCCTTATGAACATGTTTATTTATAATCATGCTATCAGATAAAGTAGATTAGAAAGAATTGTCCTTTGAGTGTTGGAGTCCATTGGTATGACAGATAGAGGAGTAACCAAGATGGTTCCATTATTGTCCTTAGAAGTTACAAGTACATCAGGTGTTGCAGATTCAATAACAACTTCATCAGGAATTGACCTAGTATCAGGAATGGACTGCTTGTCAGGAATTGATCCCATATCAGGATTTGATGTTAAGTCTGCAACAACACTTTGAACTGTTGGTTCTTGTGGGACTAGAGGTTTAGAAGCTTTTTAAATCCTTTGAACTAAAGGTTCTTTTGTCCTTCCCTCAAAGATGGGATCATTGATGACATTCCAGTTTAGCAATATGCTTCTCATGAGCTTCCCTTTTCTGTACTGTAGTTTGAATATCAGCATCCACAGAAACATGAATCCCTTGAGTAATTTCGGGAATAGCCTGATGATTATCAGTGCCTGCACCCACACTTTGAGTAGGTGGTTCTTGTGTAGCTGGGGATTAACAGTTGCATCTTCACTTTGAGAAGATGGTTCTTTTGGACTGTACCCCTTTTGTGGAGACTGAAGCTTGGACTGTTTCCTCATATACATAGCTGTATCCTCAGCTTTTCTTTTGATAGGTGTACCTAGACCAACTTCTCTAGCTATTTCACTCACCCTTTCATAATAAACTTCAATGAATTTTGCTGGTGGGGAATCAAGAATTGTCTGATCAGGAACTGTGATCACATCATCAGGATTTGACTGATCTTGGTCAGGAACTGGTGAAGTTTTTTCAGGATTTGCAGCTTCGTGATCAAGAGCAACTTTAGCTAAAACTTCAAGACTGTCTTTCTTTTTCTGTGCTTGAATCCTATCAGCTGCTTTCATCAATCTTATTTTCTTTGGCACAAAACTAGCGAATTCAATATTAACTCTTTCTTCCTATATAATAGCACCAGTAACCTCCACTGATATAGTAGGCATTTCAAAAACAATTATCCCGTCACTGTCAGTACCAGAATCATCCTCATCAACCAACCTAGTACCAGCTGTATCTTTCTTTTCTTGTACTTTATGCTATTTTTTGGTCCAAAAAACCTTTTTCACTCCACCTTGTTTCTCCAAAAATTTGGGTGATGGTGAACCAACTCTTGGACCTGATTGTCTCTCAGATACATCAGTCTCAGCTAGTGATTTTGATTTTATAACTGATTCCTTTTGAGAGAAATCACATATGAGAGACTGTTTAGATTTAGGTTTTGAAGGTAAAACACTTGGGTCAGGAATAGGGTTGGATGTGCCCTGTTCCAGAGTGTATGAGTTAGGGTATCTGTGAGGAATTTTGTTAGACAAAAATACCCATATATCTCTTGGTATTACTGTACCTCTTCTAAAATTATCTTTCCTTTTATCTAAATCAATCAAAGACTTTGAATTAATTTGAAAGATCATTAATAGTTCATCTTTCTCAAAAGTCACATCGGGTATGAGATATGTAAAATTCAGTTGTAAAAATCTAATACATCCAACTACATTCTCCTTATCACTCAACCTAGCTATCAGGAATTGCAATATAGTATTTCCATAATCAAAAGCGTACCCTTTTAGCAAAGAATTCCCTAACTGTAGTGAAGATAAAGGTAGAGCATCAAATTTAGATAACTTATTGAGAAATGCTCTGTTTATACAGTCAAAGTAAAAGTTCCATTCCTTTGTGAGATTTGTCCTTAATAGCTCCCTGGCCTTGGTAAACTTGGTACCGTGGCCTATTTCTCTTACCCATTCAAACAGAGTAGTAGTTGGAGTCACAATAGGTGTCTTCCCTCCAATGTAGGCAGCTTCAATGCCTTCACAATCATATTGGCATTGTCTTCATAATCATTGTTGTCATATGTGAACAAAATCACTCCTCTTTCAGCATCAACAGAGGAATTATCCCATATTTGCATTACCTGCTTAAACCAAACTCTAGAAAGAGCAGTTAAAGTATAACCACTTTCATTTTCAGCTAAATAATCTTGAATCATCTTAAAAACCTGATGAATATCAGTATCATGCAATGGGGCTATGAAATTAGTTGCAACAAAAGGTCTTGTAATTAAACACATATTTGGTGGCAGTGAAGGTGGAGACATAATTAGTGGTGGCCATTTTGAAAATTAGGGTTTTGTGACGAAAAACTTGAATTCGAATTTTTTTAGAGAGAATGGAGAAGATGAGCAATTGTGTGTATTATGTGTAATATGAATGTGAATAGTTTATCAATTACTGATAGTATCAGTAAAAGAAAGTAAGACAATAATACACGTGACATGTTTTAATTAGATGGCATTATTAGTGGAATATAAAATGTGTAATTCTAGTTAATGATGCACGACTTTTAAGGAACATATATGTGTTAATGTGCCTAATAACTAGCAATTGACCTTCCATATTAATCCAAATTACAAATGGCTATATAGTTATGCAAAAAATAATTCTCAAATATACTTAATTAAATCAATTATTAATCAAGAAAAATAATTGAACAAAATCATAATATACTCACAGTCAGTATTTGACATTATTAGGATTTGATTACCTCATCAGGATTTGACACGTCAGGATTTCACATACCTCATCAGGAATTGACTTAGTGTGTCAGGATTTGACTGATACATTCAGGATCTGACAAATCATTTTCTTTCATAGCCGATCATTCTAAACTCATGTATTAACTTTCCAAATGTTGCTTCTGGCAATGGTTTGGTGAAGATACCAGCTACTTATTGATCAGTTGGAACAAAGTGAAGCTCAATTGTTCCTTCCATAACATGCACCCTAATAAAATAATATCTGAACTGATATGTTTTGTGACTGAGTGTTGCACTAGATTATCTGTCATAGAAATTACACTTTGATTGTCACAGTAGATAAGAATTTTTGAGTAAGAAAATCCATAGTCCAATAGCTGATTTTTCATTCAAAGAATCTGAGCACAACAACTGCTAGGTGAAATATATTCAACTTCAGCTGTAAATGTTGATATTGATTTATGTTTCTTGCTTTTCCATGTAGCCAATCTTCCACCCAAATACTGACAGCCACCTGAGGTACTCTTTTTATCAATTTTGCATCCTGCAAAATCTGCATCAGAATAGCCAACTAGATTGAAATCTGATTTTCTTGTATACCACAAACCAAGAGATTGAGTCCCCTTAAAATATCTCAGAATTATTTTAACAGCAACCAAATGAGGTTCTCTAGGCTTGGCCTGAAATCTTGCACACAAACAGGTTGCTTACATAACATCTGGTCTATTAGCAGTTAGATAGAGTAATGATCCTGTTATACCTCTATAGGCAGTGATATCAATTTCTTTACCTTGGTTAGGATCTTACTTTGTAGCAGTGGCCATTGGAGTTGTAACAGTTGTACTTTCCTGTACAATGAATCTAGTCAATAGATTTTTTGTTTACTTAGACTGATTAATGAAAATTCCTTCATCAGTTTGTGTAACCTGCAGTCTAAGAAAGTAACTCAACTCTCCCATCATTCTAATTTGGAACCTTGACTTCATAAGATCAGAAAATTTCTTGCACATCTTGTTGTTAGTTAAACCAAAAATAATGTCATCAACATAAATTTACACCAAAAGCAGATCACTATCTTTATTCATGTAAAATAAGGTTTTGCCATAGTACCTCTTTTGAAACCACTTTCGATTAGGAATTTGGCAAATGTTTCATACCAGGCCCTTGGTGCTTATTTGAGTCCATATAAAGCTTTTTCAAGTCTGTACACATGGTTTGAAAATTTTGGATCAATGAAACCAGGTGGTTGCTCAACATACACCTCTTCTTCTATCTCTCCATTCAGAAAAGCACTCTTAACATCCATCTAAAAGATTTTGAATTTTTTGTGTGCAGCATATGCCAAGAGAATTATGATAGCTTTCAGTCTTGCCACATGAGAAAATGTTTCATCATAGTCAATGCCCTCTTGTTGTGAATAGCCATTTGCAACAAGTCTAGATTTATTCCTGATTATAGTGCCATATGAATCTGTCTTGTTTCTAAAAACCCATTTAGTGCCAACTACTGATTTATTCTTTGGCCTTAGAACCAGTTTCCATACTTTATTCATTTCAAACACATTTAACTCTTTTTGCATTGCTTGAATCTAATCAGCATCTTTGAGTGCATCCTCTACTTTCTTTGGTTCCTCCTTCGAAAGAAAGTTGTGATAGAGGCATTCATGCTCAGTTGCACTCCTTGTTTGAATAAAAAATTTAGGATCTCCAATGATAAGATCAGGTGTGTGATCTTTTGTCCATTTTACAGCTTTTGGCAGTTTAGTCCCATTTCCTGATGTCCCCCTATGTTGGATGCATCATTTTCAAGTGAGGCTCCCCCTGTATCAGTGCTGTCAGTCTTGGATCGAAAAGGGATTCTATTTATGGACTGTTCACCAAATTGATCTTGATGCCCAATTGAATGATCACCTCCTGATGAGCTATTATATATTATACTAGAAGAATTTCCGGTTGATCCAGTATTTCCTGATTCATCAGTACCATCAGGATTTGATTCACTAGAGTTGTGACTACCGTGATGTTGCTCCCCCTCAACATATGCATCTGGAATAATCAACTCTAGATCAGGATTAGTATCATCATCAGGATTTGACTCATAGTCAGGATTTGACTTATCATTAGGATTTGACAAGTCATCAGGATTTAGAACTTTTCCAGACTTGAGATTTTTATTGGCAAATACAAGTTCTTCATGTTCTTCAATTCCAAGAATCTTCTTATCATCAAAAGAGACATGAATCGATTCAACAATTGTTCTAGTTCTCAGATTGAAAAATATATAGGCTTTTGATTCAAGATATCCAACAAATATACCCTCATCAACTTTTCTGTCAAATTTTTCAAGCATTTCAGGATGTGTTCTAAGAACAAAATACATGCATCCAAAGATGTGAAGATGCTTCAAGCTTGACTTGTTTTCTTTGATCATTTGATAAGGTGTTAATCCATGTATGTTAATTGGAGTCAGGTTCTGAGTATAACAGGAAGTGTTGGCAGCTTCAGCCCAAAAGTATGTTGGTAGATTAGCTTCCACAAGCATAGTTCTTCCAATTTCAATTAGTGTTCTATTCTATCTTTCCACAAATCCATTTTGTTGAGGTATGCCAGGAGCTGAAAACTGTTGAGAAATTCCCTTGTATCTGCATAACTCATCCATCATGCTATTTTTGAACTCAGTTACATTGTCACTTCTCAGAATTTGCACTTTGTACTTTGAACCATTTTCAAACAGTGTAAAGCAATCCAAAAGAACATTTGCAGTTTCATCCTTACCATGCAAGAAAAATATCCATGTAAATCTAGTATATTCATCAACAACAACTAAAGTGTACCTTTTCTTGTTGATTGACATGACATTCACATGGCCAAAGAGATCTAAATGTAGCAATTCATATGGCTTTTTGATGGATGATTCTGATTGCTTTTAAATGAGGTATTTCTTTGCTTGGCTTGTTGTCATGCATCACACAAACCATCAGGGGAGTAAAATATGTTTGGTATAACTCTTACCAAATCTTTCTTCACCAATTCATTAAGATTATTGAAGTTGAGATGAGAAAGCTTCCTGTGCCAGTTCTAACTTTCATCTACTGATGCTTTACTTATCAAACAGGTTTCAGGTCCATCAGTATTTGCATGAAGTTTGGCTTCATAGATGTTTCATGTCTATATCCTTTGAAAAAAACTTTCTTTGTGACTTTATGACTACTTCATAATGAGTATCATAAAACACAACATAGTATCCTCTATCAGTAATTTGATTGATGCTCAACAGTTTGTGCTTCAGTCCTTCTACCAGATCTATATTTGAGATGATGACATTTTTAATGATTATATTGCCATATCCCAGTGTTTTTGTTACATTGCCATCACCATAGGAAACAATTGGGCCAACCTTCTCCTCATATTCTGACAACATGGATTTATTTCCAGTCATATGTGTAGAAAAGCCATTATCCGGTACAAGCACATTCTTGTTGTTTTCCTGTAATAAAAAATATGGAAATCAGTTAGCATTTTTAAGAACCCACACTTGTTGGGTTCTTTTTAACATCTTATATAATTTGCAGCAGAAGACTTCTTGTCATGATTTGAGCCATCAAGATTTGACCCATCAAAAATTGCTCTATCAGGATTTGATCCATCTGAATTTGTCTTGACAGTTTTAACTTTATAAGATGTATGCACATTCAATTTAGCAGTTCTATTTAAAATCTCAACTTTATTGAATTTTGGTAAAGGATCATAATTGTTGTGATACAAGCTATAATAATTTTTACATGTGTAAATAGAATGCCAAATGCTACTACAGTGAAAATAAAGGTTATGTGGTTTGTAATTCTACCACTAATATCAGACTCAGGAATTTTAGTGGCTTTCCTTTTAATCTTCCTGCAATCAATAGCATTATGATTAGTATTACCACAGTTAAAACAAAATTTTCTAGGAGCATCAGGATTGTACTTATAATTGCTTTCTTTATTTATTCCCTATTTTCCATTTCTACCTCTTTTTACACTAGATTTGTGAGTCCTTGAAGTCACTTCACAAATTTTCTTTTCTAGTTGATTTTTAGAGAAGACCTATATTTTTATCCTTCTTTTTCTTTGACTTTAAACTCAACTTTCTTCGTATCAGGAACTCTTGAAGTAGAACCTACTTCATATACTAACTTCACCCTGTTTTCATCAATATTACAAATTTCACAGGTGTTGTGTTATTAATAACTTTATTGATATTCCTATAAGTAAATTTATTATAACCTAGACATTCTTTCCATTTTTTATCACTAATGAAGTTATAAACTTTTCTACCTGAAGTCATCCAGGTTTTAAACACTTCTCTTTCTTTCTCAAGCACTTCTTCTAGCATGGCATATTTGATGTGCATCTGAGCTTCATTGTGTGTGGCCTTTTTACATGCTTTTTTAGTTTCATGCATAAATACAAGCTCAGCTTCTAAGTGATCATTTCTTATCTTAGGTTCTTTATTCTCAGCATTTAGACTATCATTTTCAACTGACTTATTCTTGAAATTATCATGCAAAGTATATAAGAAAGTTTTTAATTCAGACATGTTATTAGTATCAATAGGGAAAATAACTAAAGGTACCTTATCAGTTCCTGACACATCCTCTCCATGAGTTGCCATGATTGCATAACATTCATCATCATTCTGAGTTCCTGATGTGTCCATCCAGTCTTTGTTAGAGTTTGATGTGAACAATGCCTTTCCAGTTGACTTGGGGCACTCAGTAGCCAGATGTCCCCTTTTATTGCAGTTATAACAAGTCACCTTAGCCTTATCTAACTTCCTTCTCTTGGTGTATTATCCCTCATTCTTACTAAATTTGCCTTTTCTATCACCAGAGTACTTTCTGTTAAAACCACCTTTTCTTTGTGGTTTTGCAAACCTCATCCTTCTAAAGTAATTCACCAGCATTGCATCCATTTGAATAACTTGAGGATCATCTAATTCAATCTCAGAATCCTCATCAGTATCTGTGTCAAGATCTGATGATTCATCAGTATCTGACTCTTCCACAATGTTCCTTCTTCTTGGCCTTTCATTTATCTTTTCCTTGCGTTTATGAGTTTCGGCATTTAGAGCCACAACCTTCATTTACTGACCCTTCCTATTTTTCCTCTGTTGTATCTCCAAGTCATGGGTTTTCAACATTCCATACACTTCATCCAATGTCAGTAAATCAAGGTGATATTGATGCCTGATTATAGAGGCTTGGGTATCCCATTCTTTAGGAAGAGCTCCCAGAAATTTGGTGTTTGAGTCTTCCCTGTCATACTCTTTGCCAACCAATGATAGATCATTTAACAGTATCAGGAATCTATCATAATTGTCAGTAATTGATTCATCAACCTTGGCATCAAACTGTTCATACTGTTGCACAAGAACAACCCTTTTATTTTTCTTTATTGCCATTGTACCTTGGAACTGTGTCTCTAAAGCATCCCATGTCTCTTTTTGCAGCCTTGCAGGCAATCACCCTGTTGGACATCATATTGTCCAAACTGTTGTGCAGAATATTCCTGACTTTTGCATCCTTAAGCATTGCAGCCTTCTCAGGTTCTGACCATTCTAATTTCTCTTTCCTGATGTAGTGTTCAAGAACAGTTGGTGTCATGGACACAACCTTCTCAAGATAAGGAGGTAATTTTCTTATAATATCAACATATACATCATCAATAACTTCAAGGAACATCAACATCGTTACTCTCCATGTAGAGTATTCAACTTTCTTCAGGATAGGAATTTTAATGCTTTCATACTTACTTCCAGACATTTCTGATATTTTTAAATTAACAGTTAATTTGCTGCTCTGGTACCACTTGTTTCCCAGTAAAGTTAATTGTTTAAGGGGGTTGGATACAATTAACTAAAAAATCAATTTATCACAGAAGTAAAGTAATTATAATAATAAATAGATGAATCGAATAACAGTTTATATTGATCTTTAATAAACTGCTACAAAACTCTCTCAAGAAAAATATTCTTAAGAGCTTTTAGGTTATGAATAATGCTCAAGTTAAGCACACCGCAAAGTGATAACCTATTTTGTGTTTATATATCCAAAGATACACAATCAATCCCTACAATTACAAGATATATTATAGTATAAATTGTTTAGTTTCTATACATATCTAAATCAACAACTATGATCCTATAAATCAACAGATTCTGATTTATTCTGTAGCCATGACTTATCCAATCATATCCTGACAGTCATCATATCCTGATGCACATCCTGACTGCATCAGATTCTGACGCTTGACAAATCTTGACTGTCAGATAGATCCTGACTAGCTTCATATCCTAACTCCATAGCAGATCTGGATTCCTGACATAGACAATTTCCAACAGAAGGCGAATCATCTGCATCAAAATCTAAGGTACCTATCCTAACCACTATTGATTTGAATGTCTCTCAATATAAAGAAACTGTTAAAAAGTTGAGCATGGAAATGTTTCACATTCACACAAGCATGGTGGTTGTCACTAAGGAAATTAACAGATTAACTAAAGTGAATGAGGAACGTTCAAAAGAGAATAAAAATATAGAACTACAGCTTGTGAACTTAGAATCTATTAAGCAAGAAAATGAATATCTTAAAAATATGCAAAATATGCAGAGGAGATATAGGTTGTACTAAGAGGAAAGATTGAAAAAAATGAACGTAAACTTAAGTCATTTAAAAATGCTTCTGAATTAGTTGTCCAATATCATGAAAAGAATAAACCTTCTGCTCATGTTACCATTGGGCTTGACTATGAGGCTAGGTCATCTATAAAAAAATCAAACTGAAAAAGGCAAAGAAAGTTTGAACAAGGAAGTTCCCGTTGTGCTTTAAAAGGTGAATGCACCATTGTTCAAAGCATGTGAAATGAATTTTAGTAAAGAAGAGCTCATCATCAAGCAAGAAATTGTATATGAGGATGAAATCAACAAAAGTGTCAAATCAACTACCAACACTGAAAGTGAGAAAAAGCCTGAGACTAGTCCAGTTCTCAAGAAACCTAAAACTGAAGCAAAGAATGAAGGCATGGGGAAGAAAAAGAAGAAAATAAATAGAAAAATAGGAGTTAACAAAAGCAACAACTATGTTAGGTCACGACGTATCGTAGAAGGAGGGGTTGAATGTGATATTAACTAAATTAAAAAATTCTTTCCGAATGAATAACAACTTGCTGATTGTATTGATGACTTGATAAAAACTTGTTGATTGTCTTATAACCATATGTTTGTCCTGCTAACGGGTTGTTGTTTGTTACCGATGACACTAGAACAACTTGTTGTTTGTCGTTGTTTAACTCATTCTTTTGAATCTTTTGCGGATAAATAATTTAGTGTTTTTTTAGTGGTTCCGTGTTCTCAAGAGTGAATAGTGTTTAGGAACTTAAAATGAAGAACACAAGATATTCATTGAAATATATATTCATATATAAATCCTCGATGGGTTGCTACACCCCGGTTAATAAATTAACCGACTACAATCCAAGAACAACAATGTTCTTGCTTCTACAAAGATTTACAAATTAAATCCTATACAATATTTTACAAGTTTCATTGTCTAAGGATTTAATTACCGGATAACTATTACAAAGCTCCTTAAGAATATTCAAGTATAAAAATGGGCATTATAATGTTTCTCCGGTGAGAAGATTAACGAATATAACTTTGAGAGTATGTCTTCCCTATATCTCTTTGTTCCATTTTTTGAGCTCTCGTGAGAGAGATGAAGAACATGAGCCAAGTAAAACAATTAATGACATCAATAAATGTTGCTGCTCAAGACATTGGTTGCGCCAAGTATGAAGTTTAGGACATAGAATCTTCAAACAACTTGCTGACTTGCGCATACAAGGGATCAAGCTGAATGCACTTGCACCTAGAGGGGGAATGAGGAATTCTTGCCTTAGTTTTTGAGGCTACTTGCGCCTACACGAACCAAGGAAAGATGTACTTATCCCTAGAGGGGCTTTATGCCTTGGAACTTTCAAACAACTTGCTGACTTGCGCCTACAAAGGATCAAGGTTAGTGCACTTGCGCCAAAAGGGGGCAATGAGGCATTGTTGCCTTAGTTTTTGTGGCTACTTGCGCCTACAAGAACCAAGGAAAAATGTACTTGCACCTAGAGGGACTTTGTGCCCTAGAACTTCCAAATAGCTTGCTGGATGGTGCCTACTAGCACTAGGATTGACCATGGTGGTGCCTATAGAGTTTCATGACTTAGTTTTTATCACCATTCATTCTTAGTTGCGCCTACTATGTAGTGTGTAATTAGTAGTTGCGCTTAAAGCCATGTAGATAAGGATTTTGTCTTAGTTTCTAGAGGCTTCTTTGTATAACAACTTGCTATTTGTATGTCACATCTTGATGTTTGCTCATATCAGCTTGCTGTGTGCATCATTTTAACATCCTTTTTTTCATCTTGATTAATCTTCCTTCTTCTTACCTAACCAAGTCAAAAATTCCAACCTAACAATTATTCTATAGTAATACTCAGATCCCTCTCACGAACCGCTAACGTCTAATGCAACTTGTCTAGTTTACAGATGACTAACTTTGATTCAGGTCTTCGTATTATAGCTTTGATTAAATTTTTAAGCTTTCAACAACTCTATCGCTTCGAACACTGAATTTTAATAAACAAATGTACTTTCAATGGAATTATTTCCGGTACTTAGACAACGTCTTCATTGCTACTACAATCTTGAATAATTCATTCACTATTCTTCACTAATGTTTAAACATATAGATGAACTCCTTTGAATGAATATAACTTCAAGACTGCAACTGTCTTCTTTAACCATTGTCCATACCCTGTCTTCAATTCTTTAGATTCCTATGCTTCGATCGCTGTCTATCTTCAATCAATGCTAATACACTGAAGTCTTCTGGTGGCACTTTTACACTGAATCTTCAACATTTTCGAAACCCTAAAAATCTTTAAAGCTTATTCTTCACTGACGCATGAACATATTAATGACTTCTTTCAGTGACCTGTAAACAGAACTCAAAACTTCTTCTAATATTTTGATTCTTTGTATTTTCCTTGTCTTCAATTCTTCCTGATTTCTTGTGTAGACATAGTATTATTTACCTGTCATGTTAATGTTGAGTTGTCACGTCTACTATCTATACAGCTTCACAATCTCACCAATAATCTCCCCCTATTTAATTGTTAAACCTAACAAAAAAATTAATAGAGAGGATAACTCAATAACAACTAGAAAAAGTAAAGTACCGGGACTTATAAATAATGCTATTGGTTTTCTGGATTAAATTCTGCATTTCTAGATTTCTTAGGTAACTGAAATGAAAAATGCTTGTTCCTATAGCAGTGAACTAATCTTCAAGTAGTATCATCTTCAATTCATTGGTTCTTCAAATCTATGCGAGATAACTCTTCATATTCTTAAAGTAATCATCATCAGCTTCTATTGTACTACCATATTTCCTTGTCTGAAAAACATATATCTCTCGTGCTTTTCCCCTTATGAGAGATAACTTCTCCCCCTAAAGAAAACAAACAGTGATGAACCAATACCACTTCTTCTGATCACTAGAAAATCACCTTTGTTTATAACTTCTCCCATTTAATAGGACATCCGTAGTATAGAACAATGGTGTGGTGTACATTTACTTCACCTTTACATTTTCCTGCCACTTCTCCTCCTTGGTTGAGGAATCCTCCAATATTTCTTATGTAACACTTCTTCCCATTGGAATAAGAGAAGGAGGTATTCTGTTGTCTGAAGGAGTTCCCATATAGCACTTTGTTTAAAAAAATAAGTAGCAAGTTATACTCTAATCAACTATGCCATTTAAAAACTACAACAATGGCTTCACCGTTGATCATCCTGTCAACCAAATTTCATGACATCCTCATACCTCCCAACTGTTTAAAAACAATTGTTTGGCCCCAACTATTCGATTGATAGGTCTCATCTTTTTTATTCCAATATATGAACGTTAGATCCTTAAGAGTTAGATACCAACATAAACAAATATGAGTCTTTGAAAAATAAAGTTGAGTCTTTAAGAATCATCATCCGGAAGACCGAGCATTACGAACCATGTTTAGGGAAAGGGAACGGGATTTGGCATTTCTCTTTCTTCCTCAATGTGAGTATATGATTCTATTTTGTGTACCTCACAAGTGTTTCACTCTTCTCTCCACTCGTGTTTACACTCATTTTCACAAGTGTATCATTCCTCTCATAGCTCCAAAATCCAGTTGTACCTACAAGGAAAATCACCTTATCCCATCCTTAAGGAGGTCACAGGTGGTGCAATGAGAATTCGTAAATCCCCATTCTTGTTAAAATCATCAGGTGAATCTAAGCCATAATCTATAAGTTGTTAGTTTCCCATTGAGGGTTCCAGATTTGAACTCTGGGAAGGTAAACAATGATCCAAAGAATTTAGCATAAAGATCAAAGTTTCCTTCTAATGTATATGAAGACATTTCCTTGTGATCAGGTAAATCTGAATCATTATCATGTTTCCGATCTGCGCCTATGTCAAATCCAATATCCGCAGATGCATCCATAGGATTTAATCCTGGGGAGGTAAACACCGACCACTAATATATGGCTATTGGATCAGTATCCTTTCCTAACACCTGTAAATGCAATTGATCCATTAAAGAATCTTGAACAATTGAATATGACCTTAAAATGGACGAAACTCTTGTTTCCGTTAACTCTTCCTCTGTGTGCGTAATCTCTCACATTGTGCATCAAGAATTATTTATGTTTGAGGTGGTGACACTACTTCAGATACCCTGGCCGACAAACAAATTTTAATAGACGCACCCTATTGAGAGGATGAATCTAATAACTATTTTTGTACCTTTTTAGCCATTACATCTTTTTGAGAAGATGTATGGGGGCTAGCAGTTTCCTCAGTTTTAATACTACTCGACTTTGTAGGAGACAGAACTGTTGGGTTGACCTCAGAACCTTCCTTATGTGGTGCACTATGGAACTTTCTCCCTTACGCTCATTCATACTTCATTTTAAAGGTAAGAGACTGTTGGTTGGTTCTATTTCCGTGTTTGTCCTTACAGTCTGTGATAGTGGTTGTGGGTTTTCAACCTCATGACTATCAAATGAAAGAAAGCCATTAGAAGCTGTACATGCATTATCATACAGATAAAATGCATTTTGAATCTATAATGAGTGAGAATCATGCATTTAATCTTTTGAGAGAAATGATGTATAATAGTGACTTCAAAAAGATTTTTATGAAATAAGTAATCACCACTATAAAAAAAAGTTTGATTTTTCTCTTAAAACTGTTCGAGTGCACAAGTCTGTATTTATGCATAAAAAAATAAATAATCATGTCTTTGATTTGAAAACGACATAGATTAATGACCTAGCAATATTAAGAAGAGAAAGAAAGATTTTGTCTTTTAATATGAATGAGTTTTTAGAAAAGCATTGATCACTTAGGGTAAAGTCTAAGCAATTCTCATTCATGTCAAAAGCTCCATAATTTTTCTTTATAAAATTATAATTAACAACATTGTTTATTGATAAATAATCTTAATAAGAATGACTATGCTGCTGATTTCAAATTATAGTGAATCTGTCAGATATAGAAACACATATAAACTCATTAGAACTTAAAAATCTCATAATTATCCACAACGAAATATTAACAATGTATTATTGAGTGATACTTGTCAAGTATTTTAGATACCAATAATTATGTTGCACTTTATTTTATTATAATTTAAATTATGAAACTGATTTGGCATTGTATTGTCTATCATCATATTTTAAATTTCTTAAAATAAGGTATCAACGAATTAAACACGAACTACCTATCAAATAGACATTAACATTCAATTTCATATACTATAAAAATTTTAACTCCCAACAACTGTAAAATCTCAAGCAATATTGGTTCGATAAATAAAACAACATTTAGCAAGATTGTCTTGTTTGCAATCTTAGAAAAATATTCTAAGTTTCATATACTTTGATCCATTGAGTATTGCATCTACATCAAAGTATTTAGGAATTTGCAAATAAGTATAAAAATTATTCTAAGTAGACAACATATGATTACTTATAATAAATCATCAAACACAATAACCATAGTTATACTTAAAAGAATTTACATACTTAATATATTAGTATTAGTGAGTTGTAGATAAGGCGTTGCTTACTTAGAGGAGTTCTAAGTAACTTCACAAATATTAATACTTCACAATTAGTTCGTAATTAAAATCTTAACTAAATATCATTTACTGATATAAGTCAAAAATTAGAACACAACTAATTATGCTACAATCATGATTTTGATTTCAGTGAATTCTGGAGATATAAACATTGCTAAATTCACTAGAATCAAACTCTTATAATTAATTAATAACAATTTAGTTACAATCAATATACTAGATATCAATTGTCAACAGATTTAGTTATAATTAATCATATTGCTTATTTATTTTTAGTTAATTTGAATTGTGAAGCAAATAAAATTATTGATTGCTTAAGTTTCCATATTCCAAACTTACTAAAATAAATAATAAATAAATAAATACTAAATATCTATTAGTTAGATATTAGCACTAAACTATTCATTATTATCCTTGAATAATTATCAATAAAATATAAGAATTATACACATGGTAATTATTTTCTAGATAATTAATAATTTTAGAAATACTTCCTAAACATATAAAATATTGAGAGTTTTATACACATGACTTAGAAAATACTTCAACTTCCAATATTAGTAATTTTAAAAATGAGCATTGATCACTTAGAATAGAGATTTTAAATATTATCATTAATACTAAAAGTGTCACAATTATTTGTAAATGATACAAATGATTATGTTGCATATTATTTTAATTTAATTTATATTCTGCTTCTGCAGTTGATGTGGAAATTGACTTTTGTTTCTTGCTAAACCAAGAAACCAATCTTCCTCCAAGAAATTGGCAGCTTCCATTAGTGCTTTTCCTGTCTATTATGCATCCTGCAAAATCTGCATCTGAGTAACCTATTAGCTAAAAATATGATTCTCTAGGATACCACAATCCCAGATCAGCTGTACCCTGAATGTACTAGAAAATTCTTTTCACAGCTATTAACTGAAGTTCTCTTGGATCAGCCTAAAATCTTGCACAAAGACTGGTAGCATATATGATATCAGGTATACTTGCAGTTAAATAGAGTAAAGAGCCAATCATACCTCTATAGTTAGTCATATCTACTGATGAACTAGTATCTTTATCTAACTTGGTTGCAGTGGCCATGGGAGTGGATGCTGTTGAACTATCTTGCATTCTAAACTTCTTCAATAAATTTCTGGTATACTTGGATTGACAGATAAAAGTACCTTCTTCATTTTGCTTGACTTGAAGTCCCAGAAAATAGCTGAGTTCTCCCATCATACTCATTTGATATCTTGACTGCATTAGCTTTGCAAACTTCTCACAGAGTTTGGCATTTGTAGAACCAAATATGATATCATCAAGATATATTTTTACCAAAAGTAAGTCCTTTCCATGGTTGAGATAGAACAGTTTTTTATCCATTGTACCTCTGTGAAATCCACTTTCCAGAAGAAATTGAGCTAAAGTCTCATACCATGCTCTAGGAGCTTGCTTAAGGCCATAAAGTGATTTATCAAGCCTGTAGACATGATTTGGAAATTTTGAATCTACAAAACCTGGAGGTTGTTCAACATAGACCTTTTCTTCCAATTTTCCATTAAGAAAAGCACTTTTCACATCTATTTGAAAGACTTTAAACTTTTTGTGAGCAACATAAGCCAAAAAGATCCATATAGCTTCTAATCTAGCAACTGGTGCAAATGTTTCATCATAATCAATACCTTCCTATTGAGAGTAGCCTTTAGCAACCAGCCTTGCTTTATTCCTTGTAATTATGCCATCACTGTCAGTTTTGTTTCTGAACACCCATTTTGTGCCAACAACTGATCTGTTCTTTGGTCTTGGCACTAGGGTCCAGACTTTATTTCTTTCAAATTCATTTAACTCTACCTGCATTGCTTGCACCCAATCAGCATCTTGAAGAGCTTCTTCCACTTTCTTTGGTTCAGTCTGAGATAGAAAAGAGTGATAAAGACATTCATTTGATGTTGCAGTTCTAGTTCTGACACCTGCTTCAGGATCTCCAATAATTAAGTCAGGTGTATGTGATTTGGTCCACTTCCTTGCAGATTGAAGTTGACTTCTAGAAATGGATCCTCCCCCATGATCCATGTTGTCTCCATCAGCATTTTCTGATGCTCCCCATGTAGTTATGCTCTCTGAAAATTCAGAATTTGACTTGGATCCTTCAGGATTTGAAGTATTAGAGCTTCCAGAATTATCAGAATTTGGCTCATCAGAGCTAGATGAATTAGAACTTGAAGAGCTAGTGATAGGTTCTGCTGCTTCTTGAGAGTCTTGAGATGTGGTAGGATTTCCAGCTTGCTCCCCCTGGACAGGTGCATTTTCCTTTGGAGTTGTTACCACAGATTCAATAACATCAGTACTTACAGGATCAGAGTTTAAGTCATCAGAATTTACAGAATCAGAATTTAAGTCTTTATTTTCAAATCTCAGCTGGTCGTGATCATTGAAATCTTCAAGTCCAGTAATCTTCTTATCATCAAAAGATACATTGATAGATTCCATGACAATCCTTGTTCTTAAATTGTAGACTTGAAGGCTTTTGTGGAAAGTGGATATCCAACAAAAATTCCTTCATCAGCTTTTAGATCCAATTTTGACAGCTGTTCAGGATGAGTCTTAAGAACAAAACACTTACATCCAAATACATGAAAGTATTTCAGATTTGGCTTTTTTTCTTCACCATCTCATATGGTGTTTTTCCATGCTTGTTTATGAGTGTTGCATTCTGTGTAAAACAAGCAGTCTGTACAGCTTCAGCCCAAAAGTAGGTTGGCAGCTTTGCTTCATCAAGCATAGTTCGTGCAGCTTCAATGAGAGTCTTGTTTTTTCTTTCTACAATTCCATTTTGCTGTGGAGTTCCAGGTGCAGAAAATTTCTGTTTGATTCCATGCTCTTTGTAGAACTCTTCCATGATTGAATTCTTGAACTCAGTGCCATTATCACTTCTTATAATTTTAACAGAATCTTTGACCAACTTATCCAGCTGTCTGACATGATCAGTTAGAGTAGATGCAGTTTCATTCTTCTTGTGCAAGAAGTACACCCAAGTGTACCTTGTGAACTCATCCACTATAACCATAGCATATTTCTTCTTTGCAATAGACATGACATTGACTGGATCAAATAGATCAACATGCAGTAGATGATAAGGCTCAAGAATTGATGACTCAGTTTTGCTCTTGAAAGAAGATTTTCTTTGTTTTGCCTTTTGACATGAATCACAAAGGCCATCAGGAGCAAATACTGATTTTCTCAATCCTCTCACAAGATCTTTCTTTACAAGCTCATTTATGTTGTTGAAATTTAAATAAGAGAGTCTTTTGTGTCAATTCCAGCTTTCTTCAATTGATGCTCTACTCAACAGACAGATTGCAGAACCATCAGAATTTGTTGAAAGTCTGGCTTCATAAATGTTACCATGCCTGTAACCTTTCAGAACCACTTTGCATGTAGAATTTCTTACAACTTCACAGTGTTCTTCAAAGAAATCCACATGATAACCTCTGTCACAGATTTGACTCATACTCAGCAGATTGTGTTTAAGTCTTGAGACAAGAGCTACTGTTTCAATGATAACATTCCGAAGATTAATATTGCCATATCCCATAGTTTTTCTCATGTTGCCATCTCCATAAGAAACTCCTAGGCCAGCACTACAAGAAAAAAGCTAATAGACATCGGTTTCCCCGTTAGGAATTCCCTAGTGATCACATGTGACTTTAAATTTTTTTCCCACGCGCTTTCTTCACAATTACTTTGTGCATTGCGCATACCCCTCGAGTACCTCCAGAACTTCTTATCACTGCACCAGTTGAGGTAACTGTGGGTTGCTCAGACTCCTTCAATTGAGCTTCTGATGCCTCGGGTTCATGATTATCACAAGTACCAGATGCTCTAACCTCGGGTTCTGATGCATTTTCTGTTTTATTTTCTGAGCCTGTCTTTGCTGATTTCTTTTGCTTTTTCGGTGCCATTTATCTTGTCTTCCTTCAATATGGACAAGCTATCAAAATTAAAACAAGTACACAGTTATGCTATAATTCCACAATATTATGCAAAATTTAAGGCTAATTATTATGAAAAATACCTAGATCTCTAACATAACTTCAAGGCTAATTATTATGAAAAATACCTAAAATTTAAGGCTAATTATTATGAAAAAGAAAAATAATTATAACATTAAACTTAAAGCAAAATCAAAACATTATAATGAAACAAAGTGCAAGTACAAGTCATTATAATCAGGGAGCCAAAAAGGTGCAAATACACGTAATTCTATCACATAATACAATAATTATAACTACAAAGTGTAATCAGGGAGCCAAAAAAGAGAGTTCATTGAAATTAAATTTTAATACAACTAATTAAACAAGTACAAGTCATAATAAATATAATTCTATGACATTTTCACCCAAATATCCTCTATATTTTGTCTTTTATTGCTAACACTTGCATCATCATCACAAGTAGTAGGATCACACATAGGGATATCATAACAGAATGGAGGAAGATTCCAGGAGGTCTCTTCTTCCACATCTTTATTGTACACATCATGATAATCTCGAGTTTTTGACGATAACACAACTGACCAATTCACATCATATGGAACCTCGACATAAAAGACTTGGCTGACTTGGTCCACAGAGGCAAATTTGTCCTGTTTGTGGCCTGGTCGATTGAAGTTCACGAGCGTAAAACCAAGATCATCAGAATTGACTCCTCTATCAGTGGCTGCCCATGTACACAAAAATAAAGGGGCCTTGAATGCGTGGTAATCTAACTCCCAAATTTCTTGTACAATCCCATAGAATGTTAACTCACACTCTACGGGATTTACATCCTTAGCACTAGACACTTGGACTGTCCTAGCAACTAATGAAACACCACTATTTTGAACTACCCTAGCATTATCTCGCTCCTTCGTATGGTAACGGACCCCGTCAATAATATAGCCTTCGTACGTCAGCACTGAAAATGAAGGCTTTCCAGCCAACCATCTAATTGTTTCAGACACGGCTTCAGAATTTTCCCTCATTTTTATACTTACCTACAAGTAAAGTAAGGATGCATAAAAGTTAATTTCAATTAAATGCACGACTTGCATAAATTTGTAATAAAATAAAAAAGAATATAAACTAACTTTTTGTTGAAGCCAATCGGGAAATTATCGATTGTGCTCTCCTAAAAGCCACTGTACACTCTTCTTTTTTCCTTGGTAAATTCTTTCCAAGTGATCCTTATGCAATCTGAAAATATTGCAAGTACATAGAATGAGCTGCCTACTAAAAATAACTAATACACATATAAATATTTTACTTATCGAACGTATGGTTCCACTTTAGGATTATTAAGAAGGACCGTGAGATGTGCCTCATCTCGTTCTTTTTCGGCAACAGACTTCATTGTCACACGACCTACTGGACCGGAAAACTTGTCATCATCTTTCTGAAGACCTGCAGTTCTACTACTCTCGCTAAAGAACCCCGTGCAAAACTCAGCTGATTCTTCCTTCAGATAGCCTTCATCTATACAACCTTCCGGATAAAATCGGTTTCGGACATAGCTCTTTAATATTTTATTAAATCTTTCAAATGGAAACATCCATCTATAAAAAACTGGTCTGCATAACCGCAATTCCCTTACTAAATGGACTGTGAGATGTACCATAACATCGAAAAATGATGGAGGGAATATTTTTTCCAACTCGCATAAGGTCAAAATCAAATCTGCTTGGAGTTTACTCAATTTTGACACATCTACGACTTTGTTGCACAAGGAGTTGAAAAAAAAGCACAATCTTATTATACTTACCCTCACATTTTTTGGAAGCACGGAACGAATACAAACCGGTACTAACGGCTAGAGTAGAATATGGCAGTCGTGCGACTTCAGCCCATACAACTTCATATCAATCACTGATACACAATTTCTGATATTTGATGCATGTCCATATGGAAGTTTCATATTGGACAATGCTGTCAACATAGTTTTTTTTCTTTTTTAGACAAAGTAAAAGGGGAAGGAGGTAAGTATGTCCTCTTTTCACCTATTTCAGGAGCTAAATCAGTCCTTACACCCATATCAATCATATCAAGACGAGAGGCAACATTGTCCTTAGTCTTGTATTTCATATTAAGTAGTGTCCCAATTATATTATCGCACACATTCTTCTTGATGGGCATAACATCTAAACAATGACGCACGTGGTGAAATTTCCAATATTCCAATTCAAAGAAAATTGATTTCTTTTTCCATGCATACTCTACCTTTTTCGCCTTCCCCCTTCCCAAAGATAAATTCAAATTGCCGTTGTTGCATTAACACTTCTTCTCCGCTAAGTGGCTCAGGTGCGTAACCAAGTTCATGTTGTCCATCAAATGTTATCTGCTGCCTCCTGTAAGGATGATGCTCATCTAAATACCGATGATGGTCTGGATAACACATTTTCCTACTATAACTTAAATATCTAGCGACAGTATTATCACCACATACTGGACAAGCCTTATACCCCTTATTTATACATCCTGACAGATTTCCGTATCCCGGAAAGTCGTTTATTGTCCACATCAGAACTGCCTTTAAAGTGAAGACATATTTGCTATGTGCATCATACACATTCGGTTCCCCTTCCTCCCACATTTTTTTTAAATCATCGATCATTGGTTGTAGTTATATGTCAATGTTATTTCCAGGCTCATACGGTCCAGAAATCAATGTCGATAACATCATAAACTTCCTCTTCATGCATAACCATGGAGGAAGATTATACATTACTAACATGACCAGCCAACAGCTATACCAATTGTTTAATCCATTGTTGTGTGGATTTATACCATCGGCCGCTAATCATAAGCGTATATTTCTAGCCTCGCTACCGAACTCGGGCTACCTACAATCTACATTTCGCCAAGCAGGAGAATCAGATGGATGACGCATCTTTCCATCTTTAGATCGATTCTCCGCATGCCAACTCATTAATTTAGCAGTAGCTGCAGATTTAAACAGTCGTTTAAATCTAGGGATTATCGGAAAATACCACATCACTTTGGCTGGAACATTAACCCTAACTTTACCATCTTTCCCAATATTCAGCGAGAAAGATGGCATTTGGGACACTCAGATAAAGACTCGGCAGCTGGTCCCCTGTATAACACGCAGTCATTTGGACAAGCGTGGATTTTGACATACTCAAGTCCTAAATTAGTTAAGGTTTTCTTAGCTTCATACATACTACCCGAAAGCACATGTTCTTTAGGAAGGAAAGAGCCAACAGATTCAAGAAGATCGGTAAAGGCTTTATCACTAACTCCAAACCTAGCCTTCCAATTATGTAATTTGAGGACCGACTCTAGTTTAGTGCACTCGTTTCCCTCAAAAAGAGGTTGTTCCGCATCAGCAACATACCTCTTAAAGTCATCAGATTCATTATCCCAATCTTCATCATCATTATATGTTGCTTGACATACATTATATGTTTCTGAAGGGGGTGTGGGCTTTTGAGCAGGACAAGTACTACCAACTGATGACTTAGTACTACTAGCAACCCCTTTTCCATACCAAATCCAATCCAAATATCCTAAACTAAAACCAGGTTCATAAAGATGACCCCTGATTATCTTGATAGTAAATTTTTTGAAGTTAACGCAGCGTGCATAAGGGCACGGTATTTTTTTTGGGTTTTTAGCATTTTCCTCGGCAAATATCAAGAAATTTTCAACACCAATCTCATATTACAAAGAATCCCTATCGGCTTCTATCCAAGACTTGTCCATATAAAACCACCTGGTATATCACTAAAACTTCAGTCTTATAACTTATATGATTAATATTATTTATTATATTCCTACTCTTTTTTTGTACCACTATCTAATTTTAAAATAAAACAAGTAAAACATAAATATCAAACATAAAATAGGGTAACAATTGACAAAATTGTTATCAATGTTTTTGTACCACTATCCTAATTCATTGCTAACAGAACAACACTGAAAAACAGAGAGATACAATTAAAACACAATTATCATATAAGTAATTACAGATGTCAAAACAAAGAGATACAATTAAGCACAATTAAAATTAAACAAATGTAAAATCAAAACTAAAATTTACTTGCAACAAGATAATTACAGAGAAATATCCACCTAGTATAAAATAGGGTTTCAATTTTAAAAACCCCCAATTTTCAAATCTAGGGTTTCAATTTAAAAAACACACAATTTTCAAATCCAGGGTTTTCAAAATTCTAAATTAATGGTTAACATGCAGGGTAATTCAAGTTTATAAAAAGAAAAAGGAGGAGAAATAAACCTAATTTGAGTGCAAATATGAGAGTACAAAGAGTGAGCGCAGTTGCTTTGGTTGAGTAGATTGCAGTAGCTGCGAGAGGTCGGAGAGAGTACGACCGAGACCACGAAAAAATAATGGCGAGACTCCGGTGAGAGTTTGAGAGCGAGAGAGAGAGAGAGAGAGAGAGAGAGAGAGGGAGAGAGAGAGAGAGAGAGAGAGTTTGTGTGTTTTAGAGAGAGGTTGAGACGGACGAGAGAGAGAGATGGTGAGAGAGATGGTGAGTGAGAGAGAGGGAGAGAGAGTTTGGGTGGGAGAGAACCGGTGACGGGAGAGGGAGAGAGAGGTTGAGAGATATTGACGAGGGAGAGAAAGTTTGAGAGAGAGAGGGCATTTTTAGTTTTTAGTTTAGATTTTTTTTAATTAATTTGTCTAAAGAGAGGGAGAGTGAATTCGTTAAGGGGGAAAAATTGGCTAGGGGGGAAGATAGGGGGTTTTTCCGTGTTCATTTTTTTTCAAAATATAGACATTGGTTCTAAATAAAGCGATGTCTATTAACAACATAGACATCGCATTTTCGCGGGATGATGTCTATAACTTTTTAGACATCGGTGGCACATTCGACCGATGTCTAACATATGATGTCTATTCACCTTTTTCTTATAGTGCAGCTTTCTCTACAAATTCTGAGAGCAGGGCTTTATTTCCAGTCATATGTCCTGAACATCCACTATCCAGTACTAGGATGTTTTTCATGTTGCCCTGCAATGACAAAGACCACTAATGGTTAGTTTTAAGGACCCAGACTTGCTTGGATCCTTTGGCCTTTTTAAGTTTGTTAGCATTAGCAGCGGATTTAATATCAAAGTTTATGCTAACATGCTGTTTATCAGAACTTATATCAGACTTTACACTAGAAGGAATTAAAGCAACTTTCTTCAAAGAAGGTTTTATTTGATAATAATCATAGTATAAACTATGATATTCCTTACAAGTATAAATGGAATGCCATAAACTTCCACAATGAATACAAGGATTTTGTGGCTTAAACCTAACAGACTGACTCTTAACTCATGACTTAGGAGGTAAAGAGTTTATATTCTTATTCTTTCTGCAAAAAGAAGCAAGATGGATAGAGTGTCCACAGTTATAACATTTCTTTCTAGGAGCATTAGGAATAGACATATAATTATTGCTTTTATTCACACCTTCCTTTCCATTTCTATTTTTCCTAGCTACTTTAACCTTGTTGACATTCCTTATTTCTTTCATCTTATGTTTAAGCTGCTTCTTTATCATTAAGCCTATGTTGACTTCACCTGTTTTATCCTGTTCTAATTTGTCAGAAGTTGACTTCTCCTTAACTTCTATCACAGACTCTTTCATCTTTTCAGAATCAGACTTTACAGTTTTAGCTACAAACTTAACAGGATTTACCTTTGGCTTAACAGTTTTTTTAACAACAATTGGCTCAATTTGTTCAGTTCCTTTTTCACTTTTATCATCTCTATAACCTAAGCCCTCTTTCCAGTTTCCACTACTTAATAAATTCTGAGTTGTTCTGCCAGAGTTAATGAAAGAGATGTATCCTAAGTCCAATCATGTATGATGATTTAGGAATAACTTTTATGTAATCTGTTTTGATTTTATTGATATTAATAAAAGACTTGTTTTGGTTTTATTGCAGGCTTTATCTATTTAAGTGTTTAAATAAGATATACCATAGTTTAGAGTAAAGCTTTTTATGGATTATGATGAGATCATAATAATGAGACCTAAAAGATGATAACTCTAAACATAAATATTTCCTGGTTGTATGATTACTAACCGGTAATTAGTAATCTGCAAAGATCGATACATACTATGCTTGCTTCATTATGAAGGATGTCTGTTCTCATAGACATTTGTGTGGTGACACTATAGCTAGTATGTAGGTGCTTATTATAGAATAAGTTCACTGAACATGACTCACACAGCTGAACAACTGATGGAGTTCACTCACGTGTCAGCAGTTGTTCATATTGTGATTGTTGTACAAGTATCCTTAGACTTGAGGACATCATAGTCATCTTGTGTACACTAAACTATGCTTTGGTTTAGTTCTTAGTCTCCAGGGACAATTATAAGGGCTCTACTGGGTATAGGAATTTGTACACGAAGATAGTGTATGATCAATAAAGGATCTACCCCTTCCAGTGAAGGAAGAGAATGTTCAATGTTGATCCACTTATGTTAGTTCAGGAATCTCTGGCCAGAGTGAATGAAATTAGAAAGGAGTTTCTAATTTACATTAAAAAGAACTAAGCATAGTGAATGGGAAAGCAAATGATTAAATAAGATAGGCTTGACACAAGTTCCATGCCTTGTATTTAATCATGACATTGCAGGGTAGAAGGAATTGATTGTACGGTAACTACTCACTGAATAGATTATTGGTATTCTAAGCACTGAATTCGTATTATCCGGATAGTCACGATATGCTGAGAAGTATCCCTCACGATGTAGAATATTTATGATTAATTTATTAATTAATCATATTTAATGAATTAGAGAATTTATATAAATAATGATAAAATAGTTTTATTATTATTTATTTCTACTACCGGCTTAATATTGAACCTACAGGGTCACACCATAAAAGAGAATGATTTAATGGTGGAGGAATTAATTAATAATGGATGGTAATTATTTATTTGTGAAATAAATAATTAATTAACAGAATTAATAATTGATTAAATGAGATTTAATTAATTCTTAATATTATTAATTAAGAATTTAATTTTGGAAATTAAATCAAGTGAGAGAATTATTTTTCTAAAGTGTTTAAAAAAGGGATTAATGATTAAAAGGTGTTTTAATTATTAGTTAATTGGTTAATAAGAATAATCAATTAAAGGGTTAATAATAATAATATTTTATGGAAAATTTTCAGCTGAAAATTTTGCCTATAAATATACTATTATAAACCCTATTTGCCTCAACCTAAATAATTAACCCTAATTCTAAAGTAGAACAAGAGGGAGGCAACTAATTCTCTCAACCTCTTCCTCCTCCGTCACATTGTACTCTTGGTGGATACCGGTGGAGTGCTTCACACTTGAGGAGCATCTGCTAGGGATTTATGTTCATCATTTTTGGATCGCTATTAAAGACCTCCATCTTTCCATTAACGTAAATCTTTTTAAGGTAAACATACTGAACTACGAATTAAATATTATTTTTCGCATGGATCCTGCGGAGGGTTTCGGTTTTTTTAAGATTTAAATTTACGTTTTAGTTGCGTTTATGTGCTAAAAACCCTTCAATGGCATCAGAGCTACTTGCGAAAAGTTTTTAATTCATTTATGTGTTTAACTGTTTTCGATATATGAGCATGTACGTGATTCGCCATGATTTGATGTTGATATAATATGCTTATATATGTATGGTTTTGAATATATGATATACATGTGAGTTGTATAATCATAAGATGATTATGTAATCTGTATATATACTGATATATATATGATTTATATTTGTTCTAATTATGAGAATCATATTAGATACGGATTCTGAATTGGTTGCTGCAGATTTGCTGAAATCTGAGTCTGGTGTCCGATTTACGGAAACGAATACCCTATTCCATAGGTAAACGAGCGTCTGAACAAAACTGATAGCTAAAGCTACCAACGACTCGTCTGTAAGGCATTTGACATCGTTTACTGCCCGTAAACAGTGATTCTTGTTTTTCTGATTTGATTCTGATTTTTCAGATTTTTGTCATATTTATTTTATGATTAGATCATGGATAATATGATATGTTAAGATCAAATTATGTGTTTTAACATGCTTTTATGTGTTGTATGCGCATGGTGGATGGTTATGGCATTTCGACCTTAGTGTAATGGTTTTGGTTTTGGTTTTAAATACGACTTGCATGTCGTCAATCTTTGTAATCATAAATCTCGAATGTAACTCGAGTTATTCTTGTAAGTTCATTAGATTAGTTTTACTTTCAATCTATGTAATGTAATTGAAGACTCAAGAAGGCTATCCAATGGAGGTGATACAAAGAAGAAGACAAGGCATACAAGAAGTCTAAACAAAGGAGAAGACTTATGTAATAAGTAGTTGTATTTTTTTCCATCACTATATTAGATTGACCTTGATCTTTATCATGAGCTTGATAAAGATCACATAGGATGGGGCCATAACCAAACACATTTACTTTATTGTACTTTCCATTTACTTATTTATTTAATTTTATATATGAGATATATGCCTATGTTTACCATGCGATGATAGATTTAGGTGAACTTAAATCAATATAAGGCGTGCTCTAGAAAATCTAGAATAGGAATCGTTTCTTGCCTTAACAATAATATTATGAATACAATCATGAGATTCTTGTGTTTATGAAACACATAATTAAATATGAATTTTCAATATTGAGAGAAAGGATGATTCTGTCAAAAGCATATTTCTATCTGTAAGAAAGGGGTATTAAGTGACGCCTCTTGACAATGCTCCCCCCGATCTGGGAATCATCTGATTATCGATTATTGATTTGAAATATTTAATTTAAAAGGAAGAATCTCTTTATAATATGATTATGATTGTAACATAATATATTCCCTCTAAAATTAAATAATATCAAGTAGTAATTAGCCAATGACACAATGGGCTTGTGTCGGTCATAGCCTTCCAACATGGTAGAAAGTGGTTATTATTTTTAAATCATTGTCGTTTCGTGCTACAGCCGAGGGCTTTGATTTTGAAATAAGAAATACTTGTCTATTACATATAGATGTGTACATTGAATTAGAATCTAAAGGTCGTTACGTGCTACAGCCGTGGGCCGTTGGAGACTAATTCAATTGTACGAAATGTTGGATTAGACTTGACTTAGAATTTTGAGTTTGTCGTGCTACAGCCGTGACTCAATTATTCAAGAGGCTAAAGTTTTATTAGGGAATAACATAAGATGTAATTGACAAGAGTTGTCTGCCTATTGAACATCACATGACGTTTCGTGCTACAGCCGAGGTTGTGTGATGGAATGTAGGATCTCTATTCCCACTAGAAATATTTGTTAAGTGTTGTTATGTGTTCATCACTTACAGATTTACTATATTCGTTATGTTTTCTGCACTATCACTCCGGAGTATACAAGATGCTCACAAGTTGACTGGTCCTAATTTTGCTGACTGGCTTCGAAACTTGAGAATTGTTCTCAGGGTTGAGAAGCTGGAATATGTGCTTAACTCACCTAAGCCTACTGAACCTGCTAACGATGCACATAATGATGAACATGTTGTGTATCGTAAGTGGATAGATGATGCAAATGTTGCTCAATGCATCATGCTAGCTTCCATGAACATTGAGCTACAAAAGCAACATGAGCATATGGATGCTCACACTATCCTCATGCATCTACAACAGTTGTATGATGTGGCAGGGAGGACAGCTCGATATGAGATATCGAAGGAACTGTTCGGTTGTAGGATGTCTGAGGGATCATCTGTGAATGACCATGTACTTAAGATGATCAATTTGATTGAACGTCTTGGACAACTTGGTTTTGCCATGGATGGGGAGTTGAGCCAAGACTTGGTCTTGTAATCACTTCCGAGTTCGTTCTCGCAGTTTATTGTGAACTTCACATGAATAAGCTGGATGTCAGCCTGCCTGAACTCCACAACATGTTGAAGACTACGGAATCGAATTTTCCCCCTAAGAAGAGTTCTGTTCTTCTAATTGGTGAAGGTTCCAATCCTAAGAAAAGGAAGAAGAACCCTTCCAAGAAGAAGAAAGTAGGTGAGAAAAAGCTGGTTCCACCAAAAGCTGAAGACCCCAAGAGCAAAGCTGTTTGCTTTCACTGTAACAAGGTGGGGCACTGGAAGAGGAACTGCAAGGTTTACCTTGCAAAATTGAAGAAGAAGAAGGGTAATGAGACTACCTCTTCTGATTCAGGTATGTTCATGATCGAAGTTAATATGTCACTAAGTCAAATTTCTACTTGGGTATTAGATACCGCATGTGGTTCTCATATTTGCAATTCGTTATAGGGACTAAGGAGAAGTAGGACTCTTGAAGAAGAGGAGGTGATTGTACCGATGGGAAATGGAGCAAGAGTTGTTGCTGAAGCTGTAGGATTATTTCATTTACATATGCCTACGGGAAAGACTATTGTTCTAAATAATTGTTATTTTGTTCCCTCGATTGTGAGGAATATTATTTCTATTCCATGTTAGACTTGGCTGGAATTTCGTTTGTTATTCAGAATAATAAATGTTCAATTCTTAGAGATAACGTTCTTTATGGAAGTGGTATTTTAAACAATGGTCTGTATGTATGTGACGTAGAGCATGATTTACTACAAATTGAACATACTAATAAAAGAAAAAGGGATGATGAAAATCTCACTTTCTTGTGGCACTGCGGACTTGGCCATATTAGTGAAAATAGACTGCGGACATTGCATAAGGAAGGGTTACTTGACCCCTTTGATTTTAAAACATATCCTACATGCGAGTCTTGTCTATTGGGTAAAATGACCAAATCTCCATTTAGTGGACATGGAGAGAGGGCTGCAAATTTGCTAGGATTGGTACACAGATGTATGTGGACCAATGTCTACACTAGCCATGGGTGGATTTCATACTTCATTACTTTCATAGATGATCGATCTAGATTCAGATATGTGTATTTGATGAAACACAAGTCTGAAGCCTTTGAAAAGTTCAAAGAATATAAGTATGAAGTGGAGAAACAAACCAAACATAGTATATTATAACTCTTCGATCAGATCGAGGTGGTGAATACTTGAATGGAGAGTTTCTAGCTTATCTCAAAGAAAATGGTATAGTCTCCCAGTGGATTCCTCCATATACTCCACAGTTGAATGGGGTATCTGAAAGGAGAAATCGAACTTTGTTAGACATGGTTCGGTCCATGATGAGCTATGCGAATCTTCCAGTATTCCTGTGGGGTTATGCATTGGAAACCTCAGCATATTTACTGAATAAGGTGCCTTCCAAATCTGTTCCTCAAACTCCATATGAGATATGGAAAGAAAGGTAACCGAGTCTTAAACACGTTAAGATTTGGGGATGTCCAGCTTATGTCAAGAAAGTTGACCCAGATAAGCTGGAATCTCGATCTGTAAAATGTAATTTTGTGGGATATCCTAAAGAGACTTTAGGGTATTACTTTTACACCGATCATCGGATGTTTGTCTCCAGACATGCTACCTTCTTTGAAAAGCAGTTTATCCTTGAAGAAAAAAGTGGGAGCAAAATTGAACTTGATGAAGTTCAAGAAGCACAAACTACTACGGATCAAGTGGAAACACATGTTCAGACTAAACAACCTTCTGTGGAACAGCCCATTCGTAGGTCAGGGAGAGTGTCTCGCCAACCTGAGAGGTATTATGTCCTTGTCATTAAGAATGATAATGAGTTGTCAATCATTGATGATGACGACCCTGTGACCTATAATGAGGCTATGAGTAGTGTTGACTCAGAGAAATGGCATAGTGCCATGAAATCCGAAATGGAATCTATGTATACCAACCAAGTATGGACTCTGGTTGAGGCGCCTGAAGGTGTTAAGCCTATTGGGTGCAAGTGGGTATACAAAAGAAAGATTGGAACAGATTGGCAGGTGGAGACCTATAAGGCCAGGCTCGTGGCAAAAGGATTCAGACAAAGGCAAGGGATTGACTTTGATGAAACTTTTTTTCCTGTAGCCCTGTTAAAATCAATTCGGATTTTGCTTACGATTGCTTCTTACTATGACTATGAGATCTGGCAAATGGACGTGAAAACGGCCTTCCTCAATGGGAAACTTGAAGAGGAAGTGTATATGACACAGCCAAAGGGTTTTCTTTCGAAGGGAAATGAACACCTAGTGTGTAAGCTGCTGCGAACCATGTATGGTTTAAAGCAAGCTTCTCGTAGATGGAACATCCATTTTGATGAGATAATCAAAGAGTTTGGTTTTATCAAAAACATAGATGAACCATGTGTCTACAAAAAGGTTAGTGGGAGCGCGGTAACATTTCTTGTATTATATTTAAAGAGGAGACGTCAAGAGAGTTGACACACATAACAACGTAGCAGACCCACTCACAAAGCCACTTTCTCAAAGTCACTTTGATCGTCATAAAGACAAGATGGGTATTAGATACCAGAGTGATCGGCTTTAGTATAAGTGGGAGATTGAAATAGATGTGTCCTAAGTCCAATCATGTATGATGATTTAGGAATAACTTTTATGTAATCTGTTTTGATTTCATTGATATTAATAAAAGACTTGTTTTGGTTTTATTGCGGGGTTTATCTATTTAAGTGTTTAAATAAGATATACCATAGTTTAGAGTAAAGCTTTTTATGGATTATGATGAGATCATAATAATGAGACCTAAAAGATGATAACTCTAAACTTAAATATTTCCTGGTCGTAGGATTACTAACTGGTAATTAGTAATCCGCAAAGATCGGTACATACTATGCTTGCTTCAATATGAAGGATGTATGTTCTCATAGACATTTGTGTGGTGACACTATAGCTAGTATGTAGGTGCTTATTATAGAATAAGTTCACTGAACATGACTCACACAGCTAAACAACTGATGGAGTTCACTCACATGTCAGCAGTTGTTCACATAGTGATAGTTGTACAAGTATCCTTAGACTTGAGGTCATCATAGTCATCTTGTGTACACTGAACTATGTTTTGGTTTAGTTCTTAGTCTCCAGGGACAATTATAAGGGCTCTACTGGGTATAAAAATTTGTACACGAAGATAGTGTATGATCAATAAAGGATCTACCCCTTCCTGTGAAGGAAGAGAATGTTCAATGTTGATCCACTTATGCTAGTTCAGGAATCTCTGGCCAAAGTGAATGAAATTAGAAAGGAGTTTCTAATTTACATTAAATAGAACTAAGCATTGTGAATGGGAAAGAAAATGATTAAATAAGATAGGCTTGACACAAGTTCCATGCCTTGTATTTAATCGTGACATTACAGGGTAGAAGGAATTGATTGTACGGTAACTACTCATTGAATAAGTTCTTGGTATTCTAAGCAGTGAATTCGTATTATTCGGATAGTCGCGATATGCTGAGAAGTATCCCTCACGATGTAGAATAATTATGATTAATTTATTAATTAATCATATTTAATGAATTAGAGAATTTATATAAATAATGATAAAATAGTTTTATTATTATTTATTTCTACTACCGGCTTAATATTGAACCTACGGGGTCACACCATAAAAGAGAATGATTTAATGGTGGAGGAATTAATTAATAATGGACGGTAATTATTTATTTATGAAATAAATAATTAATTAGTAGATTTAATAATTGATTAAATGATATTTAATTAATTCTTAATATTATTAATTAAAAATTTAATTTTGGAAATTAAATCAAGTGAGAGAATTATTTTTCTAAAGTGTTTAGAAAAGATATTTATAAATAAAGGGTGTTTTAATTATTAGTTAATTGGTTAATAATAATAATCAATTAAAGGGTTAATAATAATAATATTTTATGAAAAAATTTCAGCTGAAAATTTTGCCTATAAATATACTATTATAAACCCTATTTGCCTCAACCCAAATAATTAACCCTAATTCTAAAGTAGAACAAGAGGGAGGCAACTAATTCTCTCTACCTCTTCCTCCTCCATCACATTGTACTCTTGGTGGATACCGGTGGAGTGCTTCACACTTGAGGAGCAGCTGCTAGGGATTTCCGTTCATCGTTCTTGGATCGCTATTAAAGACCTCCATCTTTCCATTAACGTAAAGCTTCTTAAGGTAAACATACTGAACTACGAATTAAATATAATTTTTCGCATGGATCCTGCGGAGGGTTTCGGTTCTTTTAAGATTTAAATTTACGTTTTCGTTGCGTTTATGTGCTAAAAACCCTTCAGTTAGTCCAAGTCCTGATAATCTCTTTTTCTTTTTCTAACTCAGTTTTGAGAGATTTATTTAATTTTAACAATTCATCTCTAACATAAAAAACATCATCTCTCTCTTTCTGAGTTTGATGGAACATAACTAACTCTTTTTCTAAATAATCATTCCTTTTCTTATAAGCAAGATTTTCAGAAGTTAATCTTTCACATGTTAAAGTTTGATCTATGTAGCTAATAAACATGGTTTTAAGATATAATCTCAACTCAGTAATATCATCAGTATGAAAGGCATAAGTTGTTTGAGGTACCTTTAATTCAGCAGTTTCAGGGCTGTCATCAGTATTTGCCATTAAAGCATGATTCACCTCATCTTCAGAATCTGAAGAGTCTGTCCAGTTTTTCTTCTTTGTGACAAGTGCCTTGCCTTTGTCACTCTTTACTTTCTTGCAGTCACGAGATATGTGGCCTCTTTCACCACAATTGTAGCATTTGACATTTGATTTGTCTCCTCTGTCAGACTTTGCACTTTTTCCTTCATACTTTCTGAACCCTTTCTTATCAGTACTTCCACCTTTCTTTAAAAACTTCTTTCCCCTTCTGAATTTCCTATAGGCTATCTTTGTGATACCCTTCACCATAAGAGCACACAATTTCATCATCTCTTCATCAGCGTCTATTTTAGGTAAACTTTCAGTTTCTGAATCATCATCATCAGAACTTGATGATTCTGAATCAGACTTTGTGATGAGAGCTTTTCCTTTGCCTTTCTTTGAGATAGCCACTTTGAAGAATTCCTCCTCAGCCTTAAGAGTAACTATCCTTGACTTTCTCCCATATCTCTTGCTTCTTTGATCCATCTTAAGTTCATAAGTCTTGAGCATACCATAAATTTCATCAAGAGTAGTTTCATCAAGAGCATAGTTGTCTCTTATAGTAGTAGCCTTCAAATCCCAACTTTCAGGAAGAGCTAAAAGGAATTTTAGATTTGAATCTTCAAGGTCATATTCCTTGTCCACCAGTGACAGATCATTCAAGAGTTTGAAAAACCTGTCATATAAGTCAGTTAATGACTCATCAGCTTTTGAGTCAAAGTGCTCATACTCTTGAGTGAGTATAGTCATCCTGTTCTTCTTGATTGCATCAGTTCCCTGGCATCTTGTGTCCAAAGCATCCCATATCTCCTTTGCAGTCTTGTAATGATTTACCCTGTTTGACATGACATTATCAATGGCACTATGCAGCAAATGCCTTACCTTTGCATCCTTGGCAATGGATGAGATATCTTCAGCTGTATACTCACTTTTCTCCTTTGGTATGGTCTTTTTTGGCTGATCTGCAACTACAACAGAGAGCTTGGTTGGCTTATGCGGTCCTTCATTAATTTTGTCAAGGTATTCTGGATCTATAGCTTCCAGAAACATTGCCATCTTCACTTTCCATATGGGGTACTCAGAAGATCTCTGTATGGGAACCCTAATAGTATCATATTGACTGTGGATTTGGGTGTTTTTAGTTTCTTCAGTTTTGGTGGGCTTGCTTGGATTTTCTGCTTCTTTAGACATGATTGTTTGGATCTTTACTGTATGTGTTTAACATATTAGCTCTGATACCAATTGTTAGGTCACACAATACTGTAGAAGGGGGTTGAATACAGTGTAGAATACAATCAAATCGATTTCAAACACAAATAATAGTAAACGGATATATTCGATATAATAAACTCTGTTACAATGGAACTGTTCTCTCTCAGTGATGAACAAATATCACGAGAGCTGCTAGGTTATAACGTATGATCTTCTCGATAATGATAACACATATAGTGTAAATATATGTCTGTGTTTATATAGTACATAGTTACAAGATGAATTCTAATTGATATGGAATATAATCCCGTCTCCTAAAATATATCAATCAGATATCTTATACAATTCTTTAAGTCCTCTAACTCTTTCCACGCGTATCTTCTTTTGTATTAGTCTCGATCTTCTTTCCTGTAAATCAGCTTCCTTCCTTAATTGTTAGTCCTCTCGTACTTAAGTTCTGATTCCATCTTCTGATATTTATCTTCTGATAATCTAAGTTCTGATATCCTTAAGTTCTTACTTCCGGTAAGTACTGATTCCAGTAAGTACTGATATTTCCTGTTTGTTAAGATCCGAAAACTAAACATGAAATATATTAGACATGACATCTCAAATATATCTAACATATATGTCAGGAAGTATATTTGTAATGCGTTATATACTACAATGGTCTAAAATGGTATAAGGTTTAAATGGTATACATAGAAAATTTTCCTAATAAAATAATGGTAAATATAATTATTAATAAATATGATATTATAACAATATTAGTCTAAAAAATATTTTGTAAAGTAGAAAAGCAAAAAATAGGCCATCTTACTTGTATTTGAAAAATTCAAAAAAAGCTATGGTCTTGTTTGAAAGTTAATTTTTTGGCACAAATATTGCTTTTTGAATTAAACTAGAGGTTTGACTAAAAGAAATCTCTAATATTAGTATTTGGTAGTTAGCTTTTTGAAATAGTTTTTGGATTCAAAAAGCTAATTTTGAAAAATCTATTAGGAGGGCATTTTTCAAGTACAAAAAGTTAATTAAAATATCTTTTATCAAAGAGTTTTATACTCGTTTTTAAAAAAAATTATGCTCGACTCGGCCTGAACAGAACTCGGCTCGATACTATTCGTTTGGAGCTCTAAATCTAATTCACATGACTAATATATAGTAATCAAACCTTTACATGCACGTTGACCTAGACTAATGAACAAATTTTAATAAAAAACTTGGTTAAATATACTTAGAATATTAACCACGAGTTTAGTATACAAGCTAAAAGTAAATCACGTACTTGGCCCCAAAACCGGCTAGCCTTGCAAGTTTATAAAGAGTACACAGGTTGCAATCAATAAAAATAATTTTGGGGCATATGTATATAAGGTAACTAATCTAAACACAATTATTTAAGAAGTCAAAGAAATCAATATTTAACATGCATTAACTTGTAAGGGGCCGGGGCGAAACCAGAAAAATGTGCCCTAAATTTCCCCCTTTATATAATAAAATATGATAAAGTTGTATAAAATGTAAACCACTTAATCTTAAAACTTATAATACTTGTAGTAGTCAGTATAATATTATGCGATATTATAAGTCAGGAAGTATATTTGTAATGCGTTATATACTGCAATGGTCTAAAATGGTTTAAGGTTTAAATGGTCTACATAGAAAATTTGCCTAATAAAATAATGGTAAATATAATTATTAATAAATATGATATTAATCAATGTTAGTCTAAAAAATATTTAGTAAAGTAGAAAAGCAAAAAATAGGCCATCTCACTTATAATTAAAAAATTCAAAAAAAGCTATTGTCGTGTTTGAAAGTTAATTTTTTGGCACAAAAATTGCTTTTTGAATTAAACTAGAGGGTTGACTAAAAGAAATCTCTAATATTAGTATTTGCTGTTAGCTTTTTGAAATAGTTTTTGGATTCAAAAAGCTAATTTTGAAAAATCTATCAGAAGGGAATTTTTCAAGTACAAAAAGTTAATTGAAATATCTATTATCAAACAATTTTATACTCGTTTTAAAAAAAAATTATGCTTGATTCGGCTTAGACATAACTCGGCTCGGTTTTATTCGTTTGCAGCTCTAAATCTAATTCACATGACTAATATATAGTAATCTAACCTTTACATGCACGTTGAACTGGACTAATGAACAAATTATAATAAGAAAACTTGGTTAAATATACTTAGAATATTAACCACGAGTTTAGTATACAAACTAAAAGTAAATCACGTAGTTGGAGCCAGAGTTGGCTAGCCTTGCAAGTTTATATAGAGTACACAGGTTGCAATCAATAAAAAATGATTTCGGGGCATCTGTATATAATGTAACTAATCTAAACACAATTATTTAAGAAGTCAAAAAAATCAATATTTAACATGCATTAACTTGTAAGGGGCCGGGGCGAAACCAGAAAAATGTGCCCTAAATTCCCCCCCCCCCATGTAATAATATATGATAGAGTTGTATAAATTGTAAACCACTTAATCTTTAAACTTATAAAACTTGTAGTAGTCAGTATAATATTATGCGATGTTATAAGTCAGGAAGTATATTTGTAATGCGTTATATACTGCAATGGTCTAAAATGGTATAAGTTCTAAATGGTCTACATAGAAAATTTGCCTAATACAATAATGGTAAATATAATTATTAATAAATATGATATTATATCAATGTTAGTCTTAAAAAAAAAAATTTAGTAAAGTAGAAAAGCAAAAAATAGGCCATCTTACTTATAATTGAAAAATTAAAAAAAAAGCTATTGTCGTGTTTGAAAGTAATTTTTTGGCACAAAAATCGCTTTTTGAATTAAACTAGACGTTTGAATAAAAGAAATCTCTAATATTAGTATTTGGTAGTTAGCTTTTTGAAATATATTTTGGATTCAAAAAGCTAATTTTGAAAAATCTATTAGGAAGGCATTTTTTAAGTACAAAAAGTTAATTGAAATATCTAGTATCAAACAGTTTTATACTCGTTTTAAAAAAAATTATGCTCGACTCGGCTTGGACAGAACTCGGCTCGGTTCTATTAGTTTGCAGCTCTAAATCTAATTCACATGACTAATATATAGTAATCAAACCTTTACATGCACGTTGACCTAGACTAATGAATGAATTTTAATAAGAAAACTTGGTTAAATATACTTAGAATATTGACCACGAGTTTAGTTTACAAACTAAAAGTAAATCACGTACTTGGCCCCAAAACTGGCTAGCCTTGCAAGTTTATATAGAGTACGCAGGTTGCAATCAATAAAAAATGATTTCGGGGCATATTTATATAATGTAACTAATCTAAACACAATTATTTAAGAAGTCAAAGAAATCAATATTTAACATGCATTAACTTGTAAGGGGCCGGGGCGAAACCAGAAAAATGTGCCCTAAATTCCCCCCTGTATAATAATATATGATAGAGTTGTATAAATTGTAAACCACTTAATCTTTAAACTTATAACACTTGTAGTAGTCAGTATAATATTATGCGATATTATAAGTCAGGAAGTATATTTGTAATGCGTTATATACTGCAATGGTCTAAAATGGTATAAGTTCTAAATGGTCTACATAGAAAATTTGCCTAATACAATAATGGTAAATATAATTATTAATAAATATGATATTATATCAATGTTAGTCTAAAAAATATTTAGTAAAGTAGAAAAGCAAAAAATATGCCATCTTACTTATAATTGAAAAATTAAAAAAAAAACTATTTTCGTGTTTGAAAGTAATTTTTTGGCACAAAAATTGCTTTTTGAATTAAACTAGAGGTTTGAATAAAAGAAATCTCTAATATTAGTATTTAGTAATTAGCTTTTTGAAATAATTTTTGGATTCAAAAAGCTAATTTTGAAAAATCTATTAGGAAGGCATTTTTTAAGTACAAAAAGTTAATTGAAAGATCTATTATCAAACAGTTTTATACTCGTTTTAAAAAAAATTATGCTTGACTCGGCTTGGACAGAACTCGGCTCGGTTCTAATTGTTTGCAGCTCTAAATCTAATTCACATGACTAATATATAGTAATCAAACCTTTACATGCACGTTGACCTAGACTAATGAATAAATTTTAATAAGAAAACTTGGTTAAATATACTTAGAATATTGACCACGAGTTTAGGTTACAAGCTAAAAGTAAATCACGTACTTGGCCCCAAAACCGGCTAGCCTTGTAAGTTTATATAGAGTACGCAGGTTGCAATCAATAAAAATGATTTCGGGGCCTATGTATATAAGGTAACTAATCTAAACACAATTATTTAAGAAGTCAAAGAAATCAATATTTAACATGCATTAACTTGTAAGGGCCCGGGGCGAAACCAGAAAAATGTGCCCTAAATTTCCCCCCTTTATATAATTAAATATGATAGAGTTGTATAAAATATAAACCACTTAATCTTAAAACTTATAACACTTGTAGTATTCAGTATAATATTATGCGATATTATAAGTCATGAAGTATATTTGTAATGCGTTATATACTGCAACGGTCTGAAATGGTATAAGGTTTAAATGGTTTACATAGAAAATTTTCCTAATAAAATAATGGTTAATATAATTATAAATAAATATGATATTATATCAATGTTAGTCTAAAAAATATTTAGTAAAGTAGAAAAGCAAAAAATAGGCCATCTTACTTATATTTGAAAAATTCAAAAAAAAGTTATGGTCGTGTTTGAAAGTTTATTTTTTGGCACAAAAATTGCTTTTTGAATTAAACTAGAGGTTTGACTAAAATAAATCTCTAATATTTGTATTTGGTAGTTATCTTTTTGAAATAGTTTTTGGATTCAAAAAGCTAATTTTGAAAAATCTATTAGGAGGGAATTTTTCAAGTACAAAAAAATAATTGAAATATTTATTATCAGACAGTTTTATTCAAAATAGCTTAATTCAACCAGTTAGTCAAAATAGCTAACTCAATCGGCTAGTCAAAATAGCTATTTCAAATTGCAACAACTAACAACTGGTAGCTAGTTGCCAAACATGGTCATACTATTTATAAATCTTAAACCCAAGCTGTAAAAGTAAAAAAACTCAATTTTATAAAATTTTAAAATAACACATACTAAAACTTATGACTAGACTGAGAACAAGAACACATTTTTAATAATTATATATTTGTATACAAAATATATGTATATATACTAGTATTAATTTGTGAATTTTGGGCCCTTTAAAGGTATGGGCCCAGTGCGATCGCCCTCCTAGACCTTCCCCTGGGCTGGCCCTGTGCATTATATGGTTTTATCTCGAATTAAAACATCTAATTATCAATCTGACACATACTTGCATGCTTGGTACGAACTAAAAGAATAACCAGCAAAGAGAATTTAGATTAACTGCAATGGCAACAAAAATGTTGCACGTTTCCCACCTCAGGCAGATAAATATGGACATGGTTATGTTTAAGTTCGGCAGCAACACTGGAGTAAGTACTAAAAACTGTCATGTGGCCTCTTTGGTGGCCATTGCCCAACTGCCAGGCATGCACATCAAAAATTACTCTACCTCTACATCACCATGTAAATATAGATTAACTGTAATATAATTGGAGCCCATATATGAAAAAGTCAAAATTAAAATAAATAAATTAAACCAAAAGGGTTGGAGTGACTTGGCCAACTCTTTACCCGGACAGATTCTTATATGCGTGGCAAGCAAGTGGGGTCAGAAAACTAAAAACCGGTCCAGGAGCATTGGAGTTGCTCTTAACCGTTAGCCGACGAGTTTCTGTACGACTAATTTACGATGTGGAGTGGTTCTTATATATGTACATAAGACCCTAGTTCTAATTAATAAGGTAGTTTTAAAATCTGGTGCTAAAGCTTCTCCGACCACTCCAAGTAATTACTAGAAATAATTGATACATACATATATCTAGTTTAAAATAATTTTGATTTTCTAAAATATTCTTAGACTTCTTTTCACAAATAATAAATCTTATCACAAATCAATTAACTTGCACAAAAAATTTTCAAAATATTTTAAAAAAATATTATCTATGTAAATTAATATCTAATATATAATAAATAAAATAAAAACTACGAATTTTACAGCTTGTGACATTTCCCTTTCATCAGTACCAAAAAGCTTGCAAGTTCTTCGGATATTATTACAATTGAAACATCATACAATTTCTTAAATCATTTCCCATAATATGCAAAAATCTTGCAACTTGCTCTGCAACCGAAATTCGTTGAGTGGGTAGAAGACCCCCATCTTGAACTAAGATATTACATAATTTTATAAATGCATTTGTCCATAAGAATTATTGTACGTGACTTTCCACTTAAAGAAAGGTCATTTAAAAAATTTTCTCTCGCCTGTTGTCCATGTAAACACAATTCTCTATCAGGAAAATTAGCACGTTTGTGTTGAAGCTTACGTTGTGCTAATAAACACTACACCATAGATGGCCTATAGCAACATCAAAATAATGTTACAACAGGCCAAAAAATATTACCATAGCCATCCAAAAGACCGAAGGTAACATAAAAATTAAGTTACTTTTTTCGAGGTACCTTTGGCCCCTAAGGTAACATTACGTTTACCCTGGTATAATATTGACATTTGTGTTACAATAGCAGTCAAAGGTAATATCAATATGTTTATAGTATCATATTATGTATGTTACCTTTGCACTTAGATTTTCAAAAAAAATGGGGCCCACTAGTGGTTACCTTTGCACTTATGTATCTCAACTACATTCATAACCAGTCTACAATCTACAGAAATCACAATAAATTTATCCAATACAACCAACTATCTACATCCCAAAACTTGATCCACTTCCCGCTAGTAGTTGCCGAGAACTTGACACGTATGCATTCATCAATAAATATATTGTTGTTAAAGCTGAAACGAGAAAAAAAAAGGTTAGGCCATACAATACCCTATATATATACCACATGCAAAAGTATTGTACTTCTATATTCTATAATAACTACTATTTTACACACCTAATGCATATATACATACAACATTGCCTGCAAACTCAATGATGCCAATGTATCTCTCCATCTAGCTAGCATTTTTTGCTGCATTAACATGAACAACAGGCACACTCAGAATCTAATGTTTGGCCTGGACAGCTTCAGCAACACTAGTGCCATAATTGATCAGGTTTAAAGTTGCTATATATAAGTATGCATTACATAATGCATTACTATGCATATTAAATTTGAGGCTAAACTTTTGACTTAAACACATAAATTTTTAGAAAGAAAAAAAAAAGTGGGTTCAGAGACAAGGGTTACTAGATAAGTCTTTGAGGAGATGGGTCAACCTGAAATAGATTAATGCTCCTGGGATTGAAGCTGTAACCACTAGAGAGGCATAAGAAAAAAAGATGAATCGATAATATGAGATGTGATAGAATTTAGAAGTTAAAGTTTAAAACAGATTCCACATAGGGAGCATATCCAACAAAAGGAAGAGGATACCATCTCATTGACATCAAGCGTAAATAAATTATATTCCTAGGAAATGATTCTGATCCAACTTTATTTTTGCACACCTAAAAAATTGTAAATAATAGAGATATTCGTAAGTAAAATCTGAGTACAGATCTTCTAGGGTGAGTAACAAGTTAAAGAATAATAAAGTATACAAAGGACAGGTAAATAGAAGTACTTCATGGAAACATTAATAAAACAGATAGAACTGCAGATTCGATTTTCATTGATCCCAAAAACTTAATATGAAAGTCCTGCAATTTTGTTCTAGAATAAACATGAACCATACTGCTTTGCATGTTCGGTCACAAGGATACTTTGGTGTAGGCTAAAGACTATACACTCTGAACACCATTATTGCCGTAAAATAGATAGTTAATCTTTCTAAGCCGCTTTTAATGGATAAATCTTAGGTTTGATACCAGATCATTGAATTGAAGTAGATAAAGGTGATGCTAATCTTTCTTAAAACCCTTCTTTCTACAAAAAAATAGTGTTAAAAATCCATTAATTGTACGCAAAATCCCTTTAAAGGGAAAGCATAAGGAAAAATATGACGGTCTTTACTGTTGCAATTTCTTTTATCTAATAAGGGTAAAAGTAGCTTCAGTCAAAATGATGACTACTTTGAACTACCAATATCAAACAGAAATAGATGATAGATAAGGATACTGTCTTTTCAGGGGATAACAACTTTTGAGCAACCCGTGCAACTTAGGTTCAATCCTCTTAATCTTGAAATATTAAGGCCATAAACCACCAGTTAGAATAAGGGGAAAATACCTTTTGACCCAAACAAAATGTTAATGATAAAATGGCAAGGTGATCTTGCATATACCATATACTACATTTTTATAGTTACTCTAGAAGTCATAAGAAAGATCTAAAATTCCTCTTCCTATTAACCTACCTCACTGTAACCAACATCTTCCAAATAGGGGAGACTAAGGGGGTGTTTGGATTGTTAATGTCAACAGGAATGGCCAAATGAGGGGAACCAAAATAGGAATGATATTAAATTTCATGGAGGATGTGCAAAATAAATTCCCCATTATAACCATTTTAAACCTTCAATCAAACACTAGCACATACAAACGACATTCTTATTCCCACTAAATGGGTATAAATTAAACTAATATAGTGTCTAACAGAACAACAAAACCCCAAAGTCCCCAATTCGAAATGCAGTAACCCAATTCGAACATATTACCTGCGTTGGTTCAAAAGATCGGCAATTTTAGGACTAAAAAGAAATTACATTCTTTTAAACCGGATAACAAAAATGGTGATTACATGTATCCGAGATCAAGAAAATTACATATTAATAAATCAAATTAAAAAGCACAAAACGTAGAGGAGGGGGTTAAACATAAAAGCAAATAAGTATCTGAGCAATGTTGATAATAGATTGACAAAACCTAGGATGCAATCCAGCTTGAGTTTTAAGTCTTGCAACAATGGGTTTACTTATTATCTTCAAAGAAAGTGTTCCCAGTTTCAACAAAGGCAAGACCATTCCTTTTCTTTTAGTCTCTGAGCAAACTTGGAAAGTAATCTTCATCTTGCAATTCATCTTCAAACAGCAAAGTGTCTTCCTGCACCATCTTTCCTTCGGCTAAATCGTTTAGATTTTTCCACCATCTCTGAGTAGGATTATAATCTTGGAGTCTTTTCCATCCAAGTCTTTCGCAATATTCATCTGTTCCATCAATATTGGCACTAGAAAAGTAGTATATCTGTAATCCACTGAAAGATATCACATTATCATCAAATTAAAGTTACACTAAGTTGACTTGCTTTGTAAAATTATGAGCTATTGAAGGTGTTTACAGTAATACAGCACAACCATAACCAGTCACTCCACCTACGCCAGCATACTACCCCACCACACCCGAACCGTGCACCACACCCGAATCCTGGACCACAACCACTAGTTGCGCCCCAACCCTATTCCCCTGTACATCACCCTGACCAATTTAAACACAAATTGTACACTAAATATATAACTGATCCCTTTTCTTTAAGCCATCGCAAATTATGGAAAAAACATATAATTGTATAACAAACAAAAAGAAAGGATTAATTAAGAACTTATACACTAAATTCCACCTAAACACAACTTGTACACTAAATTTGAAGATTATAGATAACAAGAAACTAAAATTAAATTAAACTGGCAAGTAAGGAAGCAAGGAAAAAAGGATGTTGCTTACCAATCCTAAGCCAGAATCGCATGCTTGAAGGACTCATGCCTCCCATCTACTTGATCTGTGAAAATGAATATCAAAGGGTCCCAATACTTTCAGCTAACAAAGGTTATACCATATACGGGCTCGAAAACACAAAATAACCTAAGTTTAACAACAAAAATACAGAAAAATCCTCAAATTATAAACAAATAAATATAATAAAAAATTGGGGGGAAATAAAAAGAGTACCTTCAGATCTTATTACCCTTGTCAATCCCATACATACCCTAAAGGAAGGTATCAAAAGCAGTAAAGAAGATTTGAATTAGATTTGCAACAACACTCGGACCTTTACTAGGGATCCGACAAGCGTAACGAACGAGAGCGAACCCACCCGGTGGTGGACCGTCTTGGAGCGTAACTTGCTCTGTGAAAACGAATAAGATTTGAAAGGTTAATAGTTAGTGAACACAAAGTTTCACTCGACACAAACATAAGGGCCGCATCTACAATTACAAAACAAAAAAAACAGTAATTGATAGTAATCCCCCAAAGTTTAAGCCCTAATTGATGAAATCCCAATTCAATTGAACCCTAATTAGGAAATAAATCCTTAATTATACAACAGAGATTAATGGTAGAGACTAAGAGATCAGAAAGAGATATGAAAAAACAATAGAGACTAGCCAGAGAGAATATGGAGAGAGAAATCTAAAATGTCGAGAGGGAGAGATGAATTGCAAGAGAAGGACAGGAAATGAGAGTGTTTGAAGTTTTGAAAATTTCTGAGAAATTTGGGCGGCTGTTTGCTAAATTTTTACCCGCTTAGCCCAAATATTCCCCCTTCTGATTGACCAATAATATACATATAATTATCATTATTATTTTAATAAATTAATAAAATTTAACTTAATATTTTAAAAAAAGTTAGTTATTTGTATTTATAAAATTTATAATTCGTATTTTTATATTTTTTTATTTTTAAAACTTGTATAGTTGTATATTAGTGCTCATATCAAAAGCAGGGGAATTTATACTATTTAATTTTTTATTACTTTTAAAATTTCTATCTCAAATTTTTTGAAATTTATTATTTTAAAAAATTATTATATAAAAGATTCGTGTATCATGTATCTCATTTATTAAATTGGTATATCAGCTTATATCTTTGAAAAATAAATTTAAATTAATATATAATTTTAAAAAAATAGACTATATATTTTAATACTCTAAGGTAACACTTTGACAAAAATGTTACAAGCTAAAACACTGTCTACCTAATGCAACGCCAAGTTTCTGGCTAAGATAACACAAAAAACACAATGTTAAATTAGCTCCTAAGTATCATATCTAGGGTAACATTTTAAGTAACATTTCTTGATGGGGTCGTTGCGATAGGCCATCTATGGCGTAGTGAAAGCTCCCAACAAACACATTTAATTAATTGCATCCACTTGTCTAGTTCGTATCCAATGTCGGAGTTCCTCCCTTCTTTCAGATTTAATGTTATCCATCTTCATTCACAACGAATATACATAGAATATATAAATTGCCTTTTTAGTCAGAATGAAAGCATACAAATTACCGAAACCATAAGAATTATCATTATCTAATTCTCTCAAGTAAATACAAAATTCACTAAAGATGAATTGATGTATTAACAAAATATACAAAATACACAATAAGAAAATCTACCTATAAATTCTGAATATACAAAACAATTCATAAGCAAAGTAGCAGAGTAACAGGAAACATACAAATCAATATATTCCCACCAAGTAATTTATTCTACAAGTTATTTATAATCTAATATACAAAAGATATTGAAAAATTACCTCAAGATGATAGTATAAGCCGAGTATGTTAAGTAATGAATACAACACACGGGGGTGAATGTGTTTTGGATATTTTTAAGGCTTTTTAAATGTTTTCTACTTGGTGAACAAATCAGATTAGAAATGAAATGATATTATGTTAACTGAAATAAATAGTGAACGCAATATTTCAAAACTCACTTAATTTTAAATTAAAATCAAGCTAGTATTTTACTACAAATTATGGGTTCTTTGTAAGTAAAGAACTCAGCTTCTTCCTTGAGAGGGATACAAGTAAAACTAGATCTGCTTGATACAATTTAAAAGCAAAGGATCAGTGTTTACTTTATAGATTAGTAAATACAGGTTTACACAACATGCAATAAGATGTACTCAACCCTACCTTTAAGTTATCTCTAAAGCTTTCCATTTCTGGCTTAGTGTATCTTTGCAAATCATGTGGATCTGTGACTTTCCTTTGTCAGTTAATCTTGGCCTTTGATCTTGTACTCTTCAAGCTGATTTTTAGAATTTTCAATCTAAGGGATTAGATCATTTGTTGATTGATAATCTTGAATATTAAACTTATCTGCATTCTGTACCTGAGCATCATATCAAGATCTCCAGTTTTGTGTCTAGAGAACTGACATCTCGATAAGTATAATGGCTTATCGAGATCTCTTAGTTCTCTATAAGTGTTTTGACTTGTCAAGGTCTCCAAGTTCTTTATAAGTGAATTTGGCTTGTCGAGGTCTTTGAGTTCTCGATAGGTTACTTTGACTTGTCGAGATCTCTGAGTTCTCTATAAGTTAACTTGGCTTGTCGAGGTCTCCAAATCTCTGCATATAGAAATAACTTATCGATATCTCTAATCTTCACATATACATTTGGCTTGTCGATATTTCCTAGTTTTCGATATGCAGAAATGACTTGTCGATATCTTCAATCTTCATATCTTCATTTGACTTTTCGATATCTCTAGGACTTCTCGATAGGCCAATTTGGACTTCTCGATAAGTCATTCTGGAGTTCTTGAATGACTTCTCTATATGAATTGATCTGTGACTTGTAGATATCTTGACTTAGAATATTTTTCCCAAAACAGATTTATTCAAATCCAAGCTTCTTCATAATTTCTCTGAGACATGATCTTTTTTATCTTCTTCCAGAGTTTATTCTTAGGCTTGAGACCATTTACAGAAAAATACTCCAGTCTAATCTTTGACATTTTACAAACTCAAGTAATACTATACAAAGTACAAATTTAGATTATCATACAACTAATTCTTAGGGTTGTCAATTTGACTTAGTCTTGTTATGATATATGCATGTCTTGCACAACAATCTCCCCCAATTTTGAGAAGATTGCTTATCACAAATTCATGCTTGGTAACAAGACTAACCCCAAGTTACAATAAAACAATACAGATTGACAGATTAATAAATACAACTTGTATACACTGATAAATTACATGAGTCCAATATTCATCACACAAATTTTTCATAGCTTGTTTCTTGTCTAATGAGGTCATTTAAATTTACAAGCACATGCAATTCTTCTATGATTTGTGTCCCTCTTAGAGCTTCCACAAGCTTGAGCCAATAATCTAATGATAGCTGTTCAAGTAATTTACTCTGATTCTTGAGAATCTGCCAACTTTAATGTTCAGAAAATGTTCATCTTTAGAAATTCTGTTCATGCCCTTTGCCTTAAGTTCCTCAGATCTTTGCTCAAACATTTCTATCTCTTCAGCATATTACCTTTACCTCTCTTCTCTCTCAGCCTTTTTTCTTGCTCTTCTTTATTCCCTTACTATCAACCATACACCCAATACAGATCTCCATGATAGTGTACTTGTATCCTTATCCTTCAGTAAGCTAATCACCCTCTTAATCTCTATGGTTGAAAATGTGTCCATTAAATTTCTGCCAAGTAAAGTGTAGGAACCATCTTGATAGTAGATTCTAACTTCCCTCAATGATATAACCCAAACTTTGACTATTTATTCAGATAATTGTTGGAAGTAGTCATCATCTATAATGCACCAGTTTAGAGGTAGAAAATCATTTTGATTGAAATAGTTCCAGATTGCCCTCTCAGTAACTTGCAGTTTCTTTGGTTTTATCCTAACAGATTTGTAATGAGTTTTGATTGGTGGCTTAAAATAAGGTAGGTTTGAGATTTTCTTTAGAAAAGCTTGGTTGCAGGTGATTGGTATTTTTAGTATGGTGTTAGCATTGTGTTTGTACAAGATATTAGGCTTAGAGGTTAGAGGTGATAAAGTGTTTGAGTTTATTATCTTAGAGGGTTGAGAAAGTTGGATTTGGATTGACTGGACATTTTTCTTGGTTCCTGAACCATCCTCCTTCTTCTTTCTTCTTCTATCATCCCCCTTCTTCTCATCATTTCCCTTCTTCTTAGCAACTTCCTTGCTGCCAGGTTCCTTAGAGGATTGACTTGGATTTGAGCCAGAAGGTTTTTGATCATCTTTCTTCTGCTCATTATCATCCAAGTCATCTTTATTGAATTGTGTTTTCGGCAACTTGGCTTCAGGATCTCTCAAATATCTCCCCAAAATCCTTATCATCTTTATGTCTTCATCAGTCTTGTTCTTGGTCTTCAAATCAGTTTCCAAAGTTAGTATAAGCTTTTTGTGTGCCATGACACAATGTCTGGGAACAAGAAAGTGCTTAAGTTGTTTAGTGGATGGACAGATGTATGCCACTCATTTGTTTGGCTGAAGATATCCTTCTGTAAAAGCAGCTTCTTGAGCTTTTTGTAATTCCTTAAGCAAGAGAGTGTCTTCACTGATTACTCTGTTGACTTTTTCAATGAAGATATCTAATTCAGATGCCCTTCTTGATGTAAGAAAATTAGAGAACACCTGCATGCATATGTCTACATCTGAGTCATTAATGTCTATCATAACTCTTTTTTTTCTAAAAATTACCCGTGGTTACTAAAATTGCCCTTATGAAGTTTATGGTCTTGTTCAAGGCCCTCTTGTAGGTGATGAAGTTGTTGTTGAGAGAAGCTCTGAGAGCCTTTAGCAAATCTTCAAATTTTATACTCAGACTAGGTCCATCAGCTGCTTTGGTAAGCCTCTCCATTCCAACATCAACTTCTTGATATTTTCCTTTATTAGTAGCTTGGACATATGTGGATGTTTGGGATGATCTTAGTAGCCTTGCCTCATTCTCCCCCTTAGGCTTGTTAGCAGGAAGAATAAGAGGTGTAGGGATTTCAAGCCTCACAGCTTCTGGAAGTGCAGGCAGTGGAATGTTGAGTGCACCCATGATGGCTCCCCAAGAAACTGAATTTTGCATTTGTAGTTGCTTGTGAGAGTCCACCAGGGTCTGGATATCATCCTGTTGACTTGCCACCATTACTGTGAGTTGTTATACTTGAGTTGTTAGAGGTTCATTGGCTGACTGTAAGGTAGAGACTTGAGATTGAAGAGCTTAGATTTGCAAGTTAGTTGATGTTGATATAGGTTGTTGAGAGCTTGAAGATGTGGAAGTTCCAAATGTTACTTGAACAACATCCTTGATTCCTTCCATCAGAAGAGTAGATGGATCATATCTACTTTGATGAAGTTGATTCATCTTGACTCTTCTGTTATTTGAGTTTGTAATGTGCTATTGAGGCTCTTCATGCAAAGACACAAAGGATTGACTTAGATTTTTGACATTTGCATCAACTGTAGTTAGATCAAATCTTGCCATTTGTTCTGTAAAATTTTGAATTTTTATTTGATCTCAACTTGTGAAGGAATAATCTCATCCATCATTTCCCTCACCAATTTCCTGATTTTGTCTTGATGACCAGTCAAAGTGACTTGTAGTGCTTTACCAAAGAGGTGAAAAGCTTTGATTTGAGCCTTGTAGACTTCATTGACTGCATCATACACCTCTTATGAAGTGAGAACCTTGGCATTACTTCCCAAAATTGTGACATACTCTTCTCTGAACCTTGCCAAGTCCTCATCCATCTCCAAGGTAAAGTCCTTAGAAAGCCAAGCATCCACATTTCCTTCCTGCTCAGCTTCATTCGCTATCTTCTGCTTTTTCTTTTCAACATCTTCATTATAGGTAAGCAGAATTGTCTAATAGTCTTGATTTGACATATCTGAAGTGAGCAGATATTGTGTGATGTTTGCAAGGCCTGAGAGATGATCAACCAAAAGATCATCTACTATGTTTGGTTGGGATTGAGCAGTTTGTAACCATTGTTGGATGAGATGGGAGGGTTAGAGTAAAGGGTTGGATGTTGAAGGAATATCTGTAGGTTATGAAGTGGAGGGTAGATCTACAATAGTTACACCTAGTGACTGATGTCACAGTTTAACTCACCGGTTGAACTGTTGTTTTGATAGTTTGTTGTTTTCCACTTATGGTGGGAACCACCACTGGAATTGGAGGGGATTTGACTAGGTTACTGTCATGTACTCTAGTCTCAAACACTTGCTCATTTTTGCAGTGAGATTGCACTTGAATGTGCTAAACTTGCATCCCCCATAGCAGGATCATTGTCAATTGAACTTCTAGCTTCAATTGTGAGTGCAATCTCAACTAGGGTTTTGAGGGGAGTTGTTCCTACAAGAGGAACCTCCAATTGAATTGGAGAGGATTTAGATAGCTCCTCCTCAGGAGTACTACCCTCAAACCTTACAACCTATGAAGGTTGATTTGCACACGAAGCTGCATTGGAAACTACCACAGGGTCTTCAGTAAAAACTGATGAAATCCATGTGTTTATGTTATTGTCATCAAGGTCTACCCCAGCATCTAGCCTCTCACCAACTAAATTTTTGTCCTGGGTGGTGAGCACAGTTTCATGAACCATGTCATATGAAGTTGGCAACACTTGACAGTCAGATTCAAGTGCTTCATTGTATGAAGAATAAATTAGAGTTTGAATTTCAGAGTTGAGTGTTAGCAGCTCCCCCTGAATAAATGAGGGAGCTTCAAGAGATGTGCTCTCTTTGTGTGTGCCATCCTTATTTCTCCTTTCATACACTTGAATTTGTTCAAGTGATGGTACAGACTCTATACAAGATGAATTAGGGTGGATGCTTTGTTCAATAGAGACACCTGTTGAGAGGATGCCTCTAGAGTCCGTTTAAGTCCCTGTTTTACAACTACATCCTTTTGGGAGGATACAGAGGTGGATTGAGTGGTCATCTCAGTTTGTTTCACCTTTTTTGTTTTCTTGACCAAGGGTGACTCTTGTTCTATTTGGTCCTCACCACTCTCATTTATTACAGCTAATGGTTCCTGCATTCTCTTCTTTTTACTCACTTCACCCTTTTGAGAGGATAAAGTGGTTGGTTTCCTAGCTTCTAATGGTAAAGAAGAAGGGGTCTCAGTCGGGGAAGGTCCCTGTTGGTGTTCCTGTGTTTGTTCTTCCACATGTACGGGAACCATTACTACACTAGATGTTATGCCCCGACTTAATAATAGATATTATACATATTATTACAATAGTTAACAAAAGGAAATAAATACATCTGAATCCAAGATCTTACAGTTTAGGGTTTGGAACAGCCCAACACTATTAACTATTATAACCTGATTTTAATATCGAGTCCTCACACAAAACGATCACTAATCTACCTGAGCTTGACCATACGAATCGGCATCACAAGTCTTACGCGATATCTGCTTGAATCTAACCATATCTGCTAGCTGTAATATCAGGGTGAAAGCAAGTAGTGAGCCAATTGATCAACAAGCGCTATAATATACATAAACAAGAATGAAAGAATGACAATGGTAATGAAAGATTCAACAATATACTATCAAGAGATAAACTTTCAGGGTGATGGCATCTTTTCTTATAATAAAACAATTCAAAACCATTTCTTTATCAAAAACCATTTTATGACCCTACAGATTACAGCGCTACAGATTACAACCGGTGATCAGCCGCGAAGTAATCCCGAACCTTGCTGGGTTCTAGAACATTAATGGGATCCCTAGGCAACCTTTAAGCCTACAAATTAAGAGCAGAAAGGAATTACATCTCAGTCCATATCCACTATTTAAAGAAAATATTTGTCCCCCTTTGGGACTGAAAATCCACTTTTTAACTTTTTCATTTTAAAAATTTATTTAATGCCAAGTGACGGTTAAACTATTAAACAATGAACATCTTTATCAAGGGTTCTAGATCAACTTTAAAGCCATGATCAACTAGACTGATACCTTATCAAATGGAATCGCAAATTTTTTATTCACAAGGAATCTGACAATGAGGTTGCACAGGGTTGTTGGATGGTATAAAGGAACTAAGTCAAACTAGGTTCAAGGTAATGGTTTCAGATAAGACATAGGTATTAAAATGTAAAGAAGGTGAGCATCAGTTCAAAGTATAACAGGGTATCATGTTTTATGGGTAAGAATAGGGTTATCAAGCAATCATCAATTACTTTAAGGAATAACTGACTTTTAGGTATCAAGATAAGGTTACTGTGTATAACTTACACAGGGTTCACTATCACAATTTCTTTGGTATATTAGCATGGTATGACTTTTGAATTACTTGCATGGCAATCTCCAAGCAAGGTTAAATTACTTGCAATAGATACTTGCGGGTTCATGGCATTTGCATATAATACAAAAAATAGATTTGAAACCACTCGGATCATATATATCAAGGTGAATTAGAATACTCGCATCATATATAAAAGCTGGGCTAATACACACTTGCAGTATAAACAAAAGGTAGGTTGAAACACTTGCCTTGAGAAAGGCTTGACTTGACTGGCAGGTGGGATCAACTGGAGCTTCACTCGACTTTAATGGAAAGTTTACCATCATCTTAAGATCTTACACAAAATAATAATATCCTCATTATAATGTATACTCACTAACTCAACCTAATTATAAACTGAAATTACGCACATTGGCTCTTAGGCTTATATAAACATACACACTTATAATTACCTTATAAGCATAATAGTTCACATAGCCACACAGGTTCACATAACACATTTAAGTACATAATAATATATCCACACACTATATTGCATCTCTAAGCTTGGATGATCTCACTCCACTTACTCAAGTCACTTAGTTATGCTAAACTAGCCAAAACTCTTAATTATCGACCCTACAACTCGAAGTGCCTTTTCTAAACTATCAAGTTCTTATTAACCCTGACTTAGGCCTTACACTCTACTGACCTTATACTATCTTACCACTATGGTGATCAACCTAGGCCTCACTCATAAGTGCTTTAAAACTAAAGGTCAAGTGATTGTGCTCGTTATAATGATTTCAGGACGATACCAAAGGGTTTATGAGTACAATCGACACCCTTACACTTCAAGTTTACCTCTCAAACTTCTACACTAGACTCTTCTAATCATAAGGCAAATCTTAAACTTGGTGTGGCTCAAGGGCCCAGTTTGGGCCTACCTGGGCCTAAGCTTAAAGTTCAATGTTCCCCGGTTTTCTGGACAAAAAAGTGTCCTGTTTTGCACTACCTTTTGACACATGATTCTAACTCAATTCCTATGAAATATGGATGGAAAAACTCCTCTGACACTCCCTCTAACCAAGGCCAACCGAGGCCTAATGAAGGCCTACCCATGACATGGTCAAAACTCCTCATTTCTAAATTGCAATAAATTGTCCCTTGCTTACCAATCTGCCTTGTTTTTACCAACTTAAAACTCACTTAAATTGTTCAATTATTGATTTTAATGGCTTATTAAGCTTCCTAAGACTTCATTATACTATTATAAACCAATTCCCAATGAATGTCTATCCTAAAACATGGTTATAATGGGTCAATTATGGACTTGTACCAAATCTGCCCTGTTCTGAGTTCCTCTCAGTTTTGTGCTTGTGCACCTAACCAAATGCATGATTTTATCCAATATAAAGCTTCTGGACTCAAGTACATACCAAGTCCTAACTCCACTGAACTTGGGTCTAACAAGACCTAACCAATGCATACCTAAAATCACCTAAACTTCTAGTGTTAATTTATGTCCAAATAGGACTAATACATCCCTTCCACCTTAACTTCCTTCTTAGCCACCAAAACCAATGAACAAACCAAAAACCAAGCCTAATATCATGCTAACACCTACTTACCTGTAGTGTACAAGGTTGATTTCCATTTTATTTACCATTATTACCAATTATCAAGGGGTCAAGAGAGGCACTAGCTAGACAACTTCATATCTCTAAGTTCTAAGCATAATTCGAATTATACACTTAGGTTAAGCACTTGATACTTACTGATTTTAATCTCTTTTAATCATGACATATTTAAATTTACATTTTAACACATAATTCGTGGTATGCACCTCATAAAAATCAAGTATCAAAGCTCATAGCAAGCAAGTATGGTTTCCTAGTCTAAAATCACTTGTAAATCAACATGCAAGGGTTAATTTCATCATGCAAGGGCTATAACTAACATACAAGTCTTAAAACTTAATATACTTGAAAATAATACATAGCATTCAAGAGTTTAAACATTATAATTCATCATTTTTAGAAGCAAAAACGTTTTATAAGCAACATGTAAAGTCATTTTCATAGAAATTTCTAAAGAACAATCAATATACATTCGACTCTTTTAATAAATCATTGCCAAATTCTATGAACAAGATTATGACTTAGAAAGTTGAAGTAAAAATACTTCTCCAAGACCATATCAAGTCCATATCTTTAACCCCTTATGATTTTAGTCCTTAAATCCATGAGAATTCAAGGCCTAAATCTTGGCTACAAGAACACATCAACACATAATAAAACATACCTTTTATTAGCCAAATTTCCAAGTATAAATGTGGGAATATGAGTGAATTAGCTCCTTGATCAAAGTGTTTGAAAAATAAAATAAAATAAAAAAAGAAAGAAGAGGGGGTGGAGGTGGCTTCGGCCGAATGGAGAGGAAGGGGAGGGGAGAGAGTGAAGTGTGTGTGCAAAATGAGAGAGTAAGCTTGTGTTTTTTGTTTTTAACTTGTTAAAGTGGTAGTGGAATTGAGAAATGACCTCTATGCCCTTCCTACAAGCTTAAGCCATTTTACATGCATGGGTAGATGAGTACTTTGCTTGGTTAAAGTGAGTTAGTGGGGTTGAAAATGACGGCCCTATCCTTGGTCTCTATTATAAGGGATTTTGCATGCAAGGGTACATTAGTAATCTAGTAATCATTTTTCTAGAATTAAAATATGCTTAAAAAGAATGAATTTTAATAAATAATGTATAATTCCGTAAATCACAAAAATTATATCATAAAATAGCTCATGATTTTTAGAAATTTAATGATTTAATATTTGAAAATTTATTGTTAAAAGATTTTTAAAATCGATTTTTCATAATAAATTAGGTACTTTTGATTATCATTTAAAAATACTAAATGATAAGATTTTCCTCTCAAAAAATATGTATATATATATACTAATACATTAAACACTAAATTTATAAGCACTCAACACAATAATCACCTACATTTATAATCCCACACAATTTAAATCTTAATTATAAACACGCAATTATATATATAAGATTTAGAAATACCGGTCGTAATCCTCTCCCCCTTAAAGGATTATGTCCTCAGAATCTAGGAGAATAAGTGAGTATACCGGCTACACATATCCGACTCTAGTTCCCGCATTGACTCTTCAACCTTGGGATTTCTCCAAAGTACTCTTACCAACTTGACCAACTTATTTCTAAGACTCTCCTCTTGCCAGTCGAGTATTTTGACAGGTTGCTCCACAAATGACAGGTCTGCCTGAATCTCTATAGGTTCATACTCTATCACTTGGTTGATATCAGGATTATACTTCTTAAGTAATGACACGTGAAACACATTTTTCACATGCTGGAAAAGCTAATTCATAGGCCACCTTTCCCACTTGACTCGAAACTTCAAAATGACCGATATATCTAGGTGCTAACTTCCCTTTCTTGCCGAATCTAGACAATCCTTTCTTCGGTGATACTTTCATAAATACGGCTTCACCTACTTGGAATCTTATATCCTTCCGTGCCGGGTCTGCATACTTTCTTTGCCTATCTTGAGCAGCAAGTAATCTTTTCTGAATGAATTTGACTGTCTCATGCATTTGTTGCACCAATTCCGGGCCTAGAATCTTTCTTTCTCCCACTTCATCTCAGCTGGTTGGTGATCTGCACTCCTATCCGTATAAAGCTTCGTATGGTGGCATTCCAATACTGGTGTGATAGTTGTTGTTATAGGAGAATTCTACCAAAGGCAAGTGGTCGTCCCAACTTCCTGCGAAATCAATCGCATAGCTACGCAACATGTCTTCAATTGTTTGGATTGTCCTCTCCCTTTGACCATCGGTCTTTGAATGATACGCCGTACTCATGATTAACTTTATGCCGAGATTCATGAAATTGCTTCCAGAATCTCGAGTTAAATCGTGGATCTCTGTCCGAAACTATTGATACAGGTACGCCATGTCGTAATACGATTTCACGCACATACAGGTGGACCAATCTGTCCAATGAATATCTCTTGTTAATTGGAAGAAAATGTTCTGATCGTAAGGCAATCAACTATAACCCATATAGCGTCATGTCCGGATTTCGTTCATGGTAATCCTACTATAAAGTCCATGGCGCTGTTTTCCCACTTCCATTCTGGAATCTTTAAGGGCTGAATTAATCCGCTTGGTCTTTGATGTTTTGCCTTCACTTTCTGACAAGTATAGCACCTCGCAACCCATTCTGCTACTTCTCGCTTCATATTTGGCCACCAAAAGTTCTGCTTCAAGTCCTACTACATCTTGGTGCTTCCCGGATGGATTGAAAATCTAGAATTATGAGCTTCTTGCAATATCTGATTCTTCAATTCTGTCACATGAGGAATCCAAATTCTTGAGGAAAATCTTAGTATACCTTGTTCATCCCTTTGAGTACAAATCTCTTCTCCCGTTAGTTGATTATTCTCTTGTTTCATTACTTCTTCCTGATATTTCCATATCTTTTCCAATAATGATGGCTGAAAAGTCATAGTATGACAAATCTCATCTGCTTTTCCGCAATCACACAGTTTTAATTCAAATCTCCTGATTTCTCCAGATAATTCCTTTGATACCGCTGCCATTTTCAACCTCTCTTTCCTACTCAAAGCATCAGCTACCACATTTGCCTTTCCCGGATGATAATTTATCGAGCAATCATAGTCCTTAATCAATTCCAACCATCTCCTTGCCTCATATTGAGCTCCTTCTTAGTGAAAATATACTTCAAACTCTTGTGATCCGTGTAGATCTCACACCTTTTTCCGTAAAGGTAATGTCTCCAGATCTTAAGTGCAAATACTATAGCTGCTAATTCCAAGTCATATGTAGGATACTTCAATTCATGTGGTTTTAACTGTCTTGACGCATATGCCATCACCTTGTTGTGTTGCATTAGCACGCAATCACTAAAAATCACAAAGTCTCCTTGATCGTCTGGTAATACTAGTACCGGGGCTGTAACCAACCTCTGTTTCAATTCTTGAAAACTATCTTCACATTTTGCATTCCATTCAAATTTCTGATTCTTCCTGGTTAACTTAGTCAATGGTGTGGCGATTTTTGAGAAATCTTTATCAAATCTTCTATAATATCCTGCCAATCCTAGAAAACTTCACACTTCCATAGGTGTCTTTGGTCTCTCCCAACTCATAATAGCCTCAATCTTTGCCGGATCCACTTTGACTCCTTTACTTCCAATAACATGTCCCAAAAATTGAACTTCTTTTAACCAGAACTCACACTTAGAAAACTTGGCATACAACTTCTCTTGTCGGAGTATCTCCAATGCTAACCATAGATGCTGCATATGTTCTTCTTCTGACTTTGAATATATAAGAATATCATCAATGAATACCACTACGAACTTGTCCAAATACTTTTTAAATACCCGGTTCATCAGATCCATAAATGTTGTAGGAGCATTAGTTAACCCAAAAGGCATTAATAAGAATTTATAATGTCCGTATCTTATCTTGAATGCCATTTTCGGAATGTCATCTTCTTTGATCTTAAGTTGATGGTATCCTGATCTCAAATCAATCTTGGAAAAGCACTTAGCTCCTTTCAGCTGATCAAATAAATCATCTATTCTTGGTAACGGGTATCGGTTCTTAATCGTCATCTTATTCAATTCTCGATAGTCTATACATAACCTCATGCTTCCATCCTTCTTCTTTACAAACAGAACAGGTGCTCCCCATGGCGACATACCTGGCCGTATTACTCCTTTGTCCAATAATTCTTGAAGCTGGCTCGCTAACTCTTTCATTTCTGCCGGTGCCATTTTATAAGGTGCCTTCAAAACTGGTTCCGTTCCTGGAGCAAGGTCGATCTCAAACTCAATTTATCGATCGGGCGTAAACCTGGTAGTTCATCTGGAAACACATTTGGAAATTCGTTGACTACGGGAATATCTTCCATGCTAACGCTCTCTCTTTCTAAATCTACTACATAGGCTAGGAATGATTTGCAACCTTTCCTAAGCAATCTCTTAGCCTAGACGATTGTAAGAAACAGTCGCTCTTGTGTTACGACCGGCATTTTATGTAATATTATTTGTGAATAATATTAAGTTAAATAAAAATATATTCAATGCTTGTACGTTTGTGTGAGTGAAAATTTTTGCATTTTAAATTTGCTCTGGGTAGTATATGATTTTTCAAAGCAAGAATTTATTTAATTTCTTTATTTTTGATTTATAAGGAATATTCTAAGCTTTGGAAAAATTTTCTTTTAAAAGACATTTTGTACACAAATTTTGAAAATGATTTTATAAAGTCTCTAAAAATCCAAGTTATTTTATGGTATAAATTTTATAATTTTTGAACTTGTACTTTATTATATAAAAATAAATCTTTGGAAATTAGTTGCTTAATAATTATCAAATTACATGAATAACCTTGCATGCAAACTCTCTTCTATTTAACCAAAGGGCTAAAGAGTCAATAACCACCCCACTAACTCACAAATTGCTAGCCAAATTACCTCCTTGACCTTGCATGCAAACTTGCCTAACTTTGGCTAGAGGGTTACTCTTGTAATTTCTCACATCCACTCACTTGTGGGCAAATAAAAACCAAACAATCAAGATGATCACTCCACCATTTCTACATTTTTTCTCCCTCTCCTCTCCCTCCTCCCACCTTTCCTCTCGGCTTTTTGCCGAAGCCCTACCCCCCTCCCCTTTTCTTCATTCCACATTCAAGTTTCCACCTCCCATACAAGTAAATATTACTTCCTATATCATGATCATTTATATTCCAAATAGTTTTGAGTAAAAAGTTTAAGTTTTAAAGTTGCATGTTAAGGTTTTAGTGAAACTCAAATATACAATCTTGATTCTTATGGATTTAAGGTTGTTTTTGAGAGGACTACAATGAATGGATAAGTGCCAAGTCATGAGAAGGAAAATCTTGATGATTTAATGGCCATTTCCATCCATTTCATTCGGCCATGACCATATGGGAGCCGAATGAATGGTCCTTGAAATCATTCTTGTTGTTTTGATCAATTTTTGCATGTTTATGTGATAATGACTTAAATTTTGTGGTGATAATTTGATAAAACTCCTTGCATGCTAAGTGATCATCTAGGTATACCTTATGCTAGGCTTGCATGTCAATTTTAAGATGGAATATATGTAGAAAATGGGTTGTTTTGGGTTGAAAAACCCGAAGGCATGCATGCATGTGGAATTCTCTTAGTTTGTTGTAAGATTTTGATCATTTGGAAAAGATTTTGTTAGTGAGCCTTAATTTCAGTAGGAATAATGTGATAATATGGATTTATGCTTCTTGTTGCATGGTAATAATTTGTGGTTATCTTTTATAAAAATATATATCATGTTGTTTCAAAAGCATAAAGGTTTATGAGTTGTAAAGAGTAGTCTCTTTTATTTTGCCATAGTTGCACCATAGGTAAGGATGATCTCACCAAGGGTATTTTGAGAAAAAAAGAGTTAGTTCAGTAGAACACCAAGTATAGGTCTTGGTTTAAGTATTTAGTTGTTGATAATTGGGTTTGTCAAGTCAAAACCTTGGAAAATGAGAGTTATAGTTTCTGCAGAAAAATCAGTTTAGTACCCTGAGTTTTGAGTGAGTTTTGACCATGTCATTGATGGGCACTTTGAGGCCCAAGCCACCAGAAGTTAGTATGGGGAGTATATAATAGGTTTTAGGAGTTGGTTGGAGGTTTGCATGTCATTTGGTTAGGTGCACAAGTAGAATAACAAAATCTGTCCAGCAGGGGACAGTTTTGTTGCAACTTGGAAATAGGGAGATTTGGCCATGTCATGGGTAGGCCCTCATTAGGCCCAATTGGGCCTTAGTTAGAGGGTATGTCAGAGAAGTTTTTCCAACCATAGTTCATAGGATATGAGCTAGAACCATGTGTCACAAGTTAATTCAAGTCAGGGCATTTTCTGCCCAGAAAAACAGGGGAACCTTGGACTTTTAGCTTAGGCCCAAGAAGGCCCAAGCCAGGCCTTTGAGCCACATCAAGCTTGTGAGATGCCCTTAGGTCAGGAGAGTCTTGTGTAAAAATTTTGAAGAAAAACTTGTAGTTTAAGAGTGTCTAATGCACTCAAGAAACCTTAGTTACCATTCTGAAATTTGCACCAGTGAGCACTTTCACTTATCACATAGTTTTAGGACACTTAGAAGTGAGTATTAGGTCGACCACCATAGTTGTAAGATAGTGTAAGGTCAGTAGAACAAAAGGCACAAGTGAGGGTCAATAGGTTTTGGATAATTTAAGAAAGGCACATTGAGTTAGGAAGCCCAAATTCGAAGACTTCGTT